>NC_051432.1:27370222-27413471 GCF_001649575.2 Kryptolebias marmoratus
CCGTCCGTCCATCCGTCCATCCGTCCATCCACCCATCCATCCATCCATCCATCCACCCATCCGTCCATCCGTCCATCCGTCCATCCGTCCATCCATCCATCCATCCATCCATCCATCCATCCATCCATCCACCCATCCATCCATTTTTTTGTGAATAAATCATCTCATAAACTTGTAGTGTTAAATTTCTTGTGATGACCTTTAGTTAACTCAAAGAATTAATCAATCAATCAATGCACACTATAAACCTATACTAGCCTCCATTTCACCCATGAAAATTTCATTATAAAAACCTTTTTTACTGTCCCTTCATGTTCAGGAATGATCATTTATCATTTAACATTCAATCAAACTAAATAAAACCTTCATGTTTATCTAAAAAAATGTAAAACATGCTGAGAGTTTGAGAAAGTACGTTGATTTTATGTTGCAAGGTGCCTGTTTTGTCCCAGTTGAGCTCTGACCTCATCACGTTACATTACATTAAATGACTATGATTTTACCAAATGACTTATAGCTACCTGTTTTTGTTTTCTTGATACTATAATTGTATGCAGTTGTAATTTGACACTATATGCATTGTTTGCGCATGAAATGTGCATCAAAGTGTTTGTGAAAAACATAGTTGTCCAGTTTTATTTTACAAGTTCTTTTATTTTTTCTTCTTAAAACCAGCTAATAGGCAGCACAAGCCAGTGTAGCTCTCATGGCGGTCCCAAGCCCGAGTAAATGGTGAGGGTTGTGTCAGGAAGGGCATCCGGCGTAAAACACTTTTACCAAAACTAACATGCAGCTCCATTCAACCAACATCATACCAGATCGGTTGAGTCCCGGGTTAACAACGATCGACAACGACAAAATTAAGCTACTGTTAGTCGAAAACCACAAGGAGGTTCCAGGAGACAGAGGGAGAAGAGGAAGGTCAGGAGTGTAGGACTGAGGGTAGCAGGTCTAAACGTAGGAACAATGACAGACAAAGGTAGAGAACTGGCTGACATGATGCAGAGGAGGGAGGTAGATGTGTGATGTGTGGACTCGCAGCATCGGGGCAGGTTTCAGCTGTTTTACCAGGGTGTGGACAGGAAGAGAAATGGAGGAGAACTAGTCCTGAAGCAGGAGTTAGCGAGGAATGTAGTCGAGGTGAGAAGAGAGTCAGATAGGATGATGTGTCTGAAGGTAGAAGTAGAAGACTGAACTCTGGAAGGATCTGGATGAAGTGATGGAGAGCAGGAGAGAGTGGAGATCGGAGCAGATCTGAATGGACACGTTGGTGAAGGAAACAGAGAAGATGAGGACATGATGGGCAGGTTTGGTGTCAAGGAAAGGAACCAGGAAGGTCAGATGGTGGCAAATTTTGCCAAGAGGATGGAAAAGGCTGTAGTCAGCACCTATTTCCAAAAGATGGAGGAACACAGGGTGACCTATGAGAGTGGAGGCAGGAGGACGCAGGTAGACTCCATCCTGTGTAGAAGAGGTAACCTGAGGGAGACTGTGGAAGAAAGAGCTTCCAGATGACTGTGCTACTACAGCCACAGTGATTAGAGAGACAGGTAGGAAGGGACTTGGTGTCATCTGGACAGAGACAAGATGATAAGGAGACCTGGTGGTGGAACAGTGAAGTGCAGGAAGTTATCCAGAGGAAGNCAAATACGAGGGTGAAACTCGAGGTGCAGCAGCAACGAGCCGAGCTTCACCTCTGATTGCGCAATCCATCACAAACTGGGCTGATACATGCAATTGGCCCCTGCCTGTTGCCGTACCGCTGCATGTCGCCAATATAATGATTTATATAGCCTGATTTTTCACAGTCTGGCTAATGTCTTTAACCATTTACGTTTAATGTTTGTTAGTGACATATTTAGTTTTGCTGAGGGGACATAAACCCGCGGTGAAAAGGCGAAGGGAGAGGCAGGCAGTACTCTGCCGCACTGAAGGGGGCGCACGTGAGCCAACGGGAGCTTGTTGCTGCTGTCCTTTCACGCAGAGGCCAGTGACAGTCATGTGCACTGCTGCCAGCCGTTAAGTTTTGCTCCATCGGACTGCCAAAATGGTAATTGTAACGTTTTTTTCTTTTCTTATCCTTAATACTACTATGTGTGAGCGTGTGCGCGCGCAAGCGTGTGTGAGTGAGTGAGTGAGGGAGAGAGAGAGAGAGAGAGAGAGAGAGAGAGAGAGAGAGAGAGAGAGAAAGAGAGAGAGAGAGTGTGTGTGTGTGAAGAACGCTGATGAGATATGAAATAACCAGTAGCCAATTGAATGAGCTACCCTTTTGGATTTATATGTTTGTAAATCTGACTCTCAGTGCCTCACCAACCATGAACCTCACCGCACGTCACTGGTTCATAAAACTGTATTTGAACACTGAACAGAGGCTTGGTCAGCTTTGTTTCAGACTGAAAGACAGAGGACATGTGGACATGTGCCCTTTGGACACAAGCTCGTCTTTCTGTCTGTCTGTCACATACTCAAGCGTGTCACCAGCTCAGCATGATTCCAGCTTAAAACTGTCTTACAATTAGTGTCTGCAGCCTCCTGCTCCTACATAAATTTGAACACCCAGTTGCGTCTCTGGCAACTGAGGCACCTCGACAGCGTTCATCCAGACCCCAAAATCTGGGAATAAAAATGTTCACGTGGAAGAAACACACACTCAGTGTTTGTGTGTGAAAGTATCTAAAGTGCATAAAATGACATAATGCTGCTAATGCTTCTTTTTTCGTCAGAACTAAAACATTAGCTCTTCCAACAGCGACTGTCTACGTTTATCCTGGCAAGCAGAAATGCCATCCTCGTGTCAGTGCTGCAGAAATAGGTCAAGCACACACGCTCGCAAAAAAAACACAGATAGTTGAATTACTCATTCTCTTTCATGGCCTTTGTAGATGGAGGAAGCGGATGCCAAAGCAAAAAGATCAAACCCCCTCTCTGCGAGAAACGAGTGTCCTCCTCCCAGCAGCTGTGCAGGAGGGAGGAAGAAGTCGCTCAACAGGTTTGTGTCGCGGCTCCAACTCCGTCCTGACAGCTTCTGGATCTGTTCATTGTGGAAGAGTCTGCGCATCAATTTTCAGCTTCTTTGCTTCTTTTCAGTGTCTGTGGAAAAACACAATCAAAGAAAAAAAAAATCAATGTATCCTCAAGCAATAAAAAAGTCAATATCTTTCATAGAATCTATATTTAGTGTTTAGTGATGCTGTTTTTTTTTTGTTCTGTCAAGCTGCAAATTGGAGGATGAAGACATTTTTACATTTATGTTTGATTATTACATGATTCCTAACTCAGTGCATGATTTATTTTCTATTAAATAAAGACGTGTGTGTAGATCTGGACATGTTTGTGTGCTGGAAATGGTTTTAGAAGATTTTGCTCGTGGGCTTTCAATTTCTCAAGCAGACGGAAAATTCATTTCACTTATAATCTTATAAACTTGGTCAGGTTTAGTTCTACGTTAATTACAGGAGCTATATTACATCCTGGACTTATCTCCTATTAGTATCAACTAATTTTAATAAATAATCTTTCCTCAATTTGCTCTGTGATTTAAATACACCTTGCAGATGAGTCTATATGACACATGTGAAAAGCAGCTTAATTGTTTGGGAATAAATTGCTTTTTTTGAAGAAGAAACTCAGTTTAGATCCAGTCAGAAGCCTTATCTTATTGCTGGTGAGGTTTTATATGAATATACTGCAGAGTTTCTTTCACTTACTGAAATAAATACATTCAGTAGATCGCTGCAGCAGGACGGTTAAATCATCTTACTCCGCTGGTGGAATATCATTTATCACTTTTCCTCCCATTGAAATGTAGCTACAGCAGCTCAGGCTTGGTGCAGAGAAAAAGAGAGAAATCATCTAAAAAGTTTGAAATTAAAAAGTCCCTTTGATAGGAAGAGGTCCAGAGAGTGCAGTCTCTTTCCAAATTAGACTTCAGATCTGAAGCCAGTTTATAATTTCTTAGTAATAAGTGTGTCAGACTCTTGAATTTCAGCCAAGTCAACTTCAGGGCTGTGTCCACACACGTCCCTGCTCCTTTTATCATATTCTTAAAAATCACTTTCAAGAAACTAGGCATACCAGAATTGAAATAAGTTGAAATATTATTTTGTTTAACAAATATTTTCTGTTTCTTATATGTAATAAAATAATCAGATTGCATGAAAATATCTTCATAATATTTGTTTCAGTCATTCTGGACGACCCTGGATGGTGTTTAGCTTGATATAATTAGGGATATAATCTGGAATAAATTAGGGTTCGAATTAATAAATTTATCATGAAATAAATCATCATTAGCAGGTTAGTTAAAGAACTGAATATTTCTTCACGCATTACATGTTCACGTATAAACCTAAGTGAAATACCTCTGCTATCCACAATCATTTATGGCTTCCACTTGGCTGGTAGATATTATCAGACACCACAGATTTGTATTTGAATTTTATCAAACAACGTTAAAGAGATACATCATGCATCACCTGACCATCACAGCAAAGACTGTACAGTTAGTATAGTTGGTCCTATTTCTGCAGATATAACAAGGATATTGGAAGGCTTTGCACAAGTTTTTTTGTGTTTCTGCAGAGCATTTCTGAGGTCAGGCGCTGATGTTGAACAAGAAGGCGCGACTCGCCATCTTCATTCTGGTTCAACCTCAAGCTGCTCGATGGGGTTCAGCAGTCAGAGCCATAACTCCTTCATTTTTACAGATACTGGGCTAACATTGAGTGCGGTAGTAGTTGAGACTCATCCCCAGAATATACTCTGAGTGCTAACTGCTTGCATGACATCGTTGTTTAAAACTTTGGGATGCAGCGATGAGTGATATGCATTCCTTCAACAAACGCATACCGAATTATTTAATTCATTTATTTGTTTTTTTATTTATGGTTTGGCTGCAAATCTGTCTAACTCTACTTTAATTATTATCTTTGAGAAATTTGAAAGTTTAGCTTGCAGCCATTCCATAAAACACTAATAAAGAAAACAACAATAGTTTGCTGTATGCATGACAGGGCAAAAATGGGACAAAATGTGCTTAAACCAACATAATTCTTCTAAGCCCATAACTGTCCTGATGGGGTTATTAAATATACCAGCAGTGGATGAAACAAATTCCTCTTCCATGTGTAAAAGTTTCTGAGAAGTTATGATGTAACTGTTTTCTCTTCTTACGGTGTTTACAAATGTTTTATGGTTCTTTTGACTGTGAACAGAGTTGACAATTTTAGAAAATCTGGATCCTATCTTACTGTAAACAGCTTAAATTATGTTTTATTCAGTTCTGCATAACAACAAACTGAATGACGAGATTGTGATGTTGCACAAATAACTGTATATAAACATATATAGTGATTTTCTTTGCAGCATACGTCCTCAAACAACTGCAAGAATTCAAAATAATCGTCAGTGAAAGGCTTGTTTGGTACTGTGAGCATCGGATGATTTATATTTGTAATAATTTGGAAATATTTTGTAATGAGTTTGGGTTGATATCACACAGACTCATGCCATTAATCATGTAAACCCAAAACACAAATTTAATGTTTGCTTCAAGTATTCTGAACCAACGTTTTGTGGTCCAAACGTCAAAAACATCAGTTTTAACAGCTAAATGTGCAGAGAACTGTTTTTTACTGCTACATGCTAATGCAGCTCCACTCATTTGTGGTCCTTTACTTCTAATAGCATTCCCCTAAATGAGCTCCCATTTCCTCATCTCATCTGAGCGCGGCATGACCCGCAGATAGGTCCTTGTAAATTCTCCCTCCCATCTGGCTCCTTTTAAGTCTCTGTCGGACTGTCTATAATCGCTCTGTCAAAATGGCATCCCGTCACCACCCCTTGTTATGAGGAAGTACAGAGCAGGAGGCTGAGACGTACCAGAGTCAGCCTGCCACCCCCCATCATGTAACATGAGGAAATGAGTTTGTGTCAGGACTATTTTGGAGTTGCTTTGAAGTCTTATTTTACCCACTTTGCCTCCAGGGGGACAGCACAGAAAGCAAAGGGGGGGTTGGGTGGTACAGTATGGGGAAATCTACAGAAATGCACTGATAACTCGAAAGGCGAAGCTCTGCTAATCTTGAGCCTGGGTGGTCAAAGCACGGAGAAATGTGTCACCTGTCAGACAGGCTAAGTGTGTCACTGTATGGTTTGTTTGTCCAGAGGGGGGGTTCATCATAATCGCAGCTGTAAAACCAGTTTTTAATCAGCATGCATAAACACATCCCTAGGCAAGACTTTCCTCATACCAAGGTCTTCTCTGTTTTATTTATGTGTAGTTTACTTACTGTACTCGTCATTTGTAAGTCGGATGTAATTCTTGTACAGCTTTAAGCCAAAAATCGGTGCCTTTCTATACATAATGGGCAGAGAACAAAAACATCCAGCTTAAACATCTTCAGACCTGGGTTGTAGTTTTAAGTAATTTTCCACTGAATTTGACTACTTTTGCAAAAAAAAAGCAAACAACAAAGTACACAAAAAATAAACAGACACATCACAAACCCAGAACTAAAAAAGACATGCTGTTATTAACACATTGTACAAATTCATAGATCAATAGTCAGCAGTGAATCTGTCGATACTGAGCCGGTAGCGATGGACTCTTCAGTGGAGACAAAGGAGAGGGTAATAATCCTAAGGCGGCCCAAACAATGATTTTTATTCACTCTCAGGCAAACAGAACTGCTTACACACACTAGGGACTATCCTAAAATTGGTATACACACCAAGGCAGACGCATTAAAAACGAAAAATCCCAGAAGTGTCCTGTCAGCAGAGCCTTGACCTTGAACGCAAGTTTTTTAGATCAGCTTGTCTGCAAACTCCCATTTGCTCCCGAGCATAAGTAGCAAGAACAATAACTCACACATGCGCGGTTGCACACACAGACACACACTCAGAGCGTTTGGTAAAGATGATGGATGATTCCCACCCCCTGTTGCGTCCTTAGCGATGTTCCTGGAGCGGGGACAGAAAGAAGGGCATCCCGCAGTGCGATTTTGGGCGTCTTTGCCAGCGCCAGACAACTTCACTATCCCTACCCTAGCAGGGGGCGATAATCACATCAGGCTCCCCTGACAAGATGCATTGAATTCAGCACCGGTCCCCTTAAGAGTCTGACATCCATCCGTCTGTGCAAAAACGCTGCTGATGTTACAATGAGAAGGTTTGTGTTTTAATTTTCTTTTCTTTTTTTTTCCTCTGTGGCATCGCTGTACATGTTTGGGTGTTTTTTGCGATATTTAAAGGTATTTGGGAACAATGTGAAACTCCATGTCCAGGACAAATATCTAAACTGACAGAATCGAGAGTTAGCGTCATTACACTGCATGACGGTGTTGTTGTATTGATGCTTTCAATTCACAACAAAAGTTTCTGCAGAGTGTCTCTTACGGTAGCCAACAAAGTAGTGGAAACTGTCTGTGGTGACTTTAACACAAACAGAAAAGCAGAGGAGTTGGTACATTTTCAGTTTATAGCCTCTGGTTTACATTAACTTTGAACACATGCCAGGCGGTGGTAATAAAAGCAAAGATACTATCACTTTAAGAGGTTTGTGCACTCTCCAGCCATGTTCGATCAATACACCTCATGTCCTTGGGTTAGTAGTGGTTATATTTCTCCCCAGTGGTCAGCTTTGTCTGTTACTGTATTTGTGGTGATATTTAATAGTTTTGTGAACCTTAATGCTCATCCTGACTTATATCTGTCCTTTAAAGAAGTGTTGTTTACATTTTGTGAACACCCACTACTTATTCCTTATGGCTATTTTTGGAAAGTGTCAACTCATCTTCAGTTGAAAAACAAGAATTAAGCTGTATGCATGCTCTGGAAACTTTTAAGAACCTCACCGGACTTCAATAAGCAGCTTTTGTGGGCCTGCAGAGCTCCTCTGCGACCCAGGGAGCCTGGCTTCCTGCGGCTATGCCCCATTCATCACCTGCTTTCAGCAGCCGCCATCAAGCCGCCTCGGTCTTGAAGGCCAGGTAGGGTGCCTGGTGGTGTGCAATGTTTGGGGGATTACCAATCAAAGGCTTGGATCCGCTGTCCTGGATCTGCCATTCACTCGTCGGAGGGGAGGAGCTCTCCTGCAGCGGCCAAGGTCATCATCTTCGTCTCGGCAGGAGGTAACTAGGAAAAAACCCTGGGAACGAGCTTGCTAATCATGGACTAGCAGGCTAGCAGCACAGCAGGTGTCTCATCCACAAAACATTCATCTGCTTGTGCTGTGGATGGCATGACTGACAACAGGATAATGCCCCGCTTTTGCTTTTATTTCCCCCCTCATTTTACCCCTCTTTTGTTGTGTATGATCTGTTCCAGTCTCATTCTGTGGGATTTGGTTTCCTTTCTTAGAAATAAACTGAGTTTGCAGAGTCATAAACTGGTACAATTAGTTTAGAAGACATTGTTCTTAACGTTTCATGTAAACAATAAGGATAAGAAGCTTTGGCTACAAGCATAATGGTGTTTCTCAAAAGTTCCTCTTAAGTACTGCAGTTCTTTGTAATTGTGTGTATTTGTGCAGAAGGAATATCTTACTAAGCAATGCTCGATTCAGACCCAGAAGAAAACCATTTTTAATTGGTCTGAGTAAAAAGCCCAGCATTGGATTTGCAATCCGTCGTCTAAATTTCATGTGATGGAATACTGATTGTGGTCATCGTTTTAAGCTGATTTGGCGTCCTGCGGTGCGAGACATTGGGCGGAGAAACCCTGACGGGACAGCTGGTTGTAGGCTCACAGCCCGGCGCAGGATGAGCGATTTTCAGAAATCGAAGAATGCGAAGATTAGCTTAGCCAGCTAGGTCTGAGGCGAGGTAAACAAGCGATGAAACGACGATGACGGATTAGAGAAATGTGAGCTTGTTCCAGTCGGAGGAACGATAGCAAAAATGACCCGCCGCCCCACCCTTCCACAAACACACCCCTATTGGGATATTGCCAAGTTGTCATGACAACAGGGATGTTCTGCTGATGAGGTTTCGCTCAGCACTGTCCAATCAGATCGGGGAGCTACAACCGCAGCGTGAACAGGGGAGGACGCACCTATTCCAGTTGCACAATGCTGAGAGAGGATAGGTGAAACCCTGGACCACCAACGGGAAATTGGCAATCTGGGGGAGGCTGTCAACGGGCCGCCGTGGTTCGACGATACACAAACAGCTGGGGGTTGCAAAAAACAGAGACTGCCAGGTAGGGGGTCTCCGTCCTGTATGATACTGTTAGCGCTGTACTGTTGTGTTCTCTGTTTATACAAATTATCAATGTATAATTTATTGTTATTTTTAAAGATTCCCATTTTAAATGGGCTAATGTGATGTTAGTGAATGATGGACGCAGCTATCGGATTGCTCCAGCAGCGCTTCAGCAAATTGTCGAATAACTCCTGCAGGTGGTTTTTGTGCAACAGCCGTAAGAGCCACAGCAAAAGCGGGAAAATTTACCGAACAGGGAGAATATGTCATGTAGCATTAACTTTAAGGTTATTTTGCATTCATTTCACCGCGGGACGTGATCCAAGTATAGAAGAAGCTAATATGGAGAAACTGCGGGAAGTACTGAGAGCAGAAAAACTCTCCTGGTGTTTGTTTGATTCAGCCCTTTTATTTCAAACTGCGGGGAGAATTTTTCTATTCAGCTTGTCGCTGGTAGAACAGAGAAGAAACTGGGGTTGTTTGGAGCTCTAAGAAAGATGGAAGGCTTGGCGGGGGTGCGCTCTGAGCACCGCAGGCAGCCATTATGGTCATCGCCTGCTTAGGCTTGTTATTTCCACCTATCAAACTGTAGCTGACCACAATTACCATTCTTTTTCTTTGCAAATTCTACCCCGTCCTTTCAATGCTTCTGATTGGCACAGATTTAAACACCAAAACTCCACCTTCTCTTTCTACCCTCCCTCCCTCAGCTCCAGTCCTTCCATCGTGGGCTCTCTGTGAGACGTCTATTGACAGACTGGCCCCCAGTTGAGGTTGTGTTTGACTCTTCAAACTTGAGAATGAAATGAAAGTTGTCAGCATGGTAAAACCACCTTTATTAGCTCCTGGCTGGATATCACCAAGAAATATAGTCAGGAGCTGAATAATCTCACAAATGACAGCTTCAAAGTAAGCAGCTTGAAGTTAGTTTGGTCAAAAGAAACCTTTTAATTCACTCTGAAAAGACTGCAAAATCATACCTTCTTGTATCTGCTTTATTATATTTGTGCAGTTTAGAATACAAGTTGTTGTGCAACAAAATATCCTGAAGTGTAGCTAGTTCTGTACAAAGTTTTAAAAGCAGCATATAAGATGGATTTATGGCTTTATAAAGCCTTTTTTGTTTTGCATTTTAGTGAATATCACTGCTTTTAGTAGTAAATGTAAAATACTTCAAACTTACATGAAATAGTTTAAACTTTAGCCTTGAAGTGAAACGCAAACTGTCGCTTTTTTCCCTCCACTACAGCGGTATTATTCCATCCCCATAAATTGAGCATTTCCTCCTTAAATAAAATAATTTTGCATGAGGTCTGGTCTGGGTAAATGATATGAGATGTTAAAGCCATTTGGCTGTAGCAGATAATGCACGTCTCAGCTTAATAATAGGAAACTAGATTCAGGCTGCGAGCTGATTACTGCACTATTATGTCATTTTCAGTGGCAATCAGCTCTGCCTACAGCACAGAGAAATCAGACTAATCATGGCCAAGATGGAAACACTGGGATCAAATGCTGATTGTAACCTTCAGACAGAGAGATGCAACAAATTCAGAGATTTAATTTTTTTCAGCTGTAAAACATGGATTTTACACGTTGGGATCTTGTTCATGAATAAAAACTTTTGCCAGCATGAACATCGCTGTTTTCGCTCAGTTAAAAGGTCATTTGTATGTGAAACCAGACAACCCAATGCAAAGCCGCTTACTCATGGTTTATTCTCTGCTGGTTGGAAGGGATTTTCCCATTTCTCTGAAGTTACACACCAAAAGAGCCCTGGAGAATTTGTGGACAAGGATGCCAGGTTGTTGCAGGGTGAGAGGGTTTGTAGCTAAAAACCACTGCAAAGAAATGATTTCTGCTTTTATGATGCAGACTTGTGGTGACAAGGGTCAGATGTGGTTTGCTTTACAACATCCTGTTTACTTTTGACTTTAAGGTTTGGGCCATTGATAGCAGCACAGTTCTGACTATTAACACTCAATGCAATTTATGCAGATTTGGTGCTTTTGCAGAAATGATATTAGTCTCTATCGCTGCTTGTCTGAGCTTTACTTTTCTAAAGATCTAAAGCGTCATAAAAGCTGTCTTGATTAAGATTTAAATCACCACAAAGACCTTTGGGAAACCAAAGGCAACTTGCTTGCAATTCATTTATGTCATCTTGGGATCAAATGCTGCTGACTTTCAGATGAATTACAACTTTAAGCATCTCAGGAAAGAGGAAGAAATTGCCAGGGACACATGTGTCAGTAAATGTCATCTTAAGGCTGATTGGACCACCCAGAGGTTACCCATTTAAAGCCATGTGGTTTCCACTGAAGAAGTTCCAGAGCTTTGCCCCCAAAGGTCTTCTCTCTGCACACCAACCCCTCAGATCCAGATCCTGTGATCTGCAGATGAGGTCCCCTTCTGCAAATTACTGTTTGAAAAGAACCCGAGCACGGACGAAAGAGAAACACGGCCCCCGAACCACTCCAGAGGAAAATGTCAGCCCTGCCAGTTAGCCCGCTTTCCTCCCAAGAGTGGAGCAGAAGTAGAACAAACCATCTGATGACAGTCAGTCGGCAGACACTTCACCGTTCGCTGTGAAGATGGGCGGGAGCAGTTTGCACAAATTAATTGCCCATCATTTGTCAGCGCAGCACAGATAAAACAGCCCTGTGTGACTGTCTCAGTGAGAAGCTGTCAGCCAAGGACAATGAATGCATCCCATTCCGTCCCCACCTTTCTACATTTGATCTAATAGAGACAGACGTGGACCACAGACAGAGCTGCAGCAGAAATACGGTCAGGTTGTAAACACACAGACATGAAGAGGAAGAGCGGGATTACAAACAGGTTTGATCTCCTCGGGGCTGTCCAGACTGGCTGACAGGGGAGGAGGGGGGTGCTGATTTAGGCTCCTTTTATTCACTTCTCGTCCGTCAGCTACTCTTCTCTCGCCGGCAGCGTTGTCATTTGGGCTGTCCAGATTTAACTGGAAGTCCGGCATTGAAAGGAGCACTACAATGAAGCAGGAGGCAGACAAACAGGCAGACAAACGTACCTGGAGGCTGAGGTGCTGGAAAACAGCTGAGACCCACCAATTTGTTAACAGCCCATTTTTCAGAGGAGTCATAACATTACCCCCCTTCTCTCCTTATCTCTCTGTTATACTTCCTCCATTGTTCATTATTTTGAAGCTCTGAAAGTGAAACTAAATTAACGTCTTCATTTAAAATGTCCAGACTATCTCAAATTCCAAACAAATCAAATTGATTTCCCCATTATCGTTTCTCTTTTCAAATAAATCAAACACTTGTTTTAATTCCAGTGAAATGAAGTTCCATTCATCTTCATCCAGTTGTAATATTACCCTCTTTGTTCGTACACTGTCGGTGTAGGAATGAGCAGGAATTGGCAGATTACCAGATAATGACAGGACGGCCTTTCTTCCAGTGATGTGCCCAAATGTGATGATGACACGGTCCGAAGATGAAGAAAAATCCTCCCCAGCCAATTTAGACAGGGGAATTAAAGGTCTTGCAGAGTTAGAAAGTAAATCATGTCCTTCACGTTAATGTTTGACTTCTAATATCATTTATAGCTTTAAGGCAGATGTCTCTTCTGAAAAGAGTAATTGTACATCTGCAGGAGGAATGTGACCTATCAGCTGAATCTCCTTTAAAGAACTTGTGAAACAGACAGAGAGCTCGGTGGTGAATTTTTATTATTGTCTGGAAGCAAACCGTGACTCTATTTTAATGATTTATTTAGTTTCCTGCTCTGAATTATTGTAGAACATTTCAAAAGCTTTTTAAATGTTGCACGACTTTGAATATGTAATGATTACAGTTCACAGATTCCCAAAACACATGTAAAGGTTTAATGTTCGAATCGTAAAATGCAGAGTTAATATTTCATAGCAAGAACATTTCTGCAGAAATTTGGGCGAGTGCCAATGCAGCTACCGCCCAAAACTTCCAACGTGTATCAACTTTCTTCTCTAAAGCGCAACATTAATTTGGAAATTCATTATTTGACAATCTGTGGTGACAAAATACAGATGTTTTGATGTATGAACTGAAGAAGACGAGTAAAGATTACCAAGATCAGAAGGAACGTTAAAGCTGCTCCAGGTAACCTGACACCTGGGTCTCTCACTTCCTGACAGCACTCTTAATACGACAAGCAGAGAGAAATGCAGAGTAGATAGTAATCCTTAAACCAACAGTCACTGCGATAACGCTATAAACTGTAAGTGGCAAGAGCATCTGGTTATCACACATATCAGATTTTATGTGCACACTGGGTTAAAAACAACCACAACAACTTTTAGTTTTTAACCCAGCACTGGGTCAAGTTTAGACATTAACTCATGGTTGGAATATCAGCTTGATCCCAGCACATTGGGTTAAAATGTGAACCCTTAAATTGAATAAAATGGCTAATTAATTGAACTACAGTTACAAAAACATCGACTTAAAAAAAACAACAACCTGAAGTCTGCTAGTTTACACCAACTAATGTTGTTTTAGGAGCCCAAACTCAATGTTTAGTGCAAACTAAAAGTACAAAGCCAATCAGGTTAACTATCTTCTTACAAGTTGTTTTTTACATCTTAAAGAATGTGCAGTTTGGTCAACTTCTGGCTTAAAATGACTGTGAAGAATGGCACATTGACCTAACTACCGGGTCAGACTTTTGGTAAAACCAACCCAACCTGTGAGACAGTTATCAAGATAACCCTGCAGTGTTATTCTGTGTTTAAAGTGTTTTATTATAGGAGACGTGTCAAAATAAAAAGACTTCCTGTCAGGCAACGTGGAAACGGAGACGAACCCAGAGCGCAGACTCATCTTGAAGAAAACTAATTTATTAAAATAAGACAAACAAAAACAAAAAGGCTGTTGTGGCAGCAAAAACTGAAACTAGGTACAAACATAAAAAAACAAGGTGTGGAGCAAGAACATGGCATGAGACAAGAACGGCAGGGAACAGAGAGCAATGATCCAGCGGAGTGTGGAGGAGATGACCGGGTTTTTAAACAGAGGAGGTGATTAGAAAAGTGGGCACAGGTGAAGCAATTAACAAGACTTGAGGCAGGTGTAGATGGGCATGGCAGGAAGGCCAAAGAGTGACTGGGGAGGAGTGGATAGTGACAGCAAACAGGAAAATCTAAACTGAACAATAACTCAAATAGAAACGAGATAATAACAAAAACAATAATCCGAAACACACACTTCCTGATTTGAAAAGAAAATTCAGAGTTCATATACAATGAAAGTCTATGAGAGTTTGGGTGCATGTATTCTGCACAATGTGGGACTTCAACACACTGTAAGTTAAACATTCTGTAGTAAAATCTCCAAAAATCATCAAACATCAACTGTGATCTGTGTAAAAACTGGTAAAGATCAGTCATGTAAAGTTGGATTTTCTCCCATTTTGTCAGGATGTGGGGAAAGCGTGGCGAACCCAATACGCAGACTCATGATAAAAAGAACAGATTTATCAAACTAAAGAAAACAGAAAACAAACTATAACAAAAATCCAAAAAGGCAAGGCAAGGCTAGGTGGAACCAAAGACAAACAACAATGAACCGGCGGGGAAGTGGAGAAGAGGACCAGGTTTTAAAGCAGAGGATGATTATGGAAAGTGGGCACAGGTGAGTGATTACAACAGGTGGAGATGGGCATGACAATTAACCAAGTGCAGACGGAGGTGAGGTGAATACTGACAGAAGTACAAAGAACAAAATAAACTTAAAACAGAAAAGCAACCCATGAAACAAGAACCCAGAACCAAAACTAAGAATAAACTCAAAAATGATGACACATTTAAACCATTTAAACTTTGACTGATGTTTCTACTGTGACGTGTGTCTCCAAAGAAGGCTGGCTTTTCTCACTTATTTTACCAAAATCTCATTGTTGTCTAAGTTTTTCTACATTTAGTCTACCGTACAATGTGCTACTGCCAAACGTCAGAGTCCATTATGATAAATTGAGCTGCGTGTTTTGATCCATTTATGATTTTTCTTACTGTAATGAAATGGAAGAATAACAGCAAAGTTTAATAAGGATGCTTTGCCAACCTTAATTAAGCGCTTCAGATAAAACTGATCATGTCGTAGAAGATATTTGACCATGTGACTCTAATGAAGATCTGAACTCATGATGGGTTTACGTCTGTAAGCGCAGCCATGATGAATCTCCAAAGGAGGAGCAGAAAGAATTAAAAAACAACAACATCTTGGCAGTGGGACTCGGAGGAGTGCGTACAGAAACACATGGGATTGCACAAACACACATCAAATGGAGCTGGAACATCTGTCAGACACCGGACCAGTGGTTCGGTTGAAAGACGAGGAGGGGTCTGCTGAATGTTCTGCTATTCATTTATCCCGCATTGCTGCCCATTGGTTTTAATTACGCTTCGCTCTTTCAAGTTCAAAATACGAAAGCTTCAAAAACCGAGATGTCCTTTTAGTGTTTCACCATTGTTTCTGTGGCGACTTTGCACATGAGAGGGCAGACTGTGTGTGTGTGTGTGTGTGTGTGTGTGTGTGTGTGCATCTGCTTGCCTCCCAGTCCACCCATCTGTCCTTTTTACATTTGAAAACACACTTCTGTAATTGATGAACGTTTCTTTGTGTGTGTGTGTGTGTGTGTGTGTGTGTGTGAACGGGGCTGCTGTGTTTTCCCGGCACAGCTGCAGCAGGACCGGATTGATGTGTAACCCAAGCCGCACTTTAAAGGGCGAGGGGCCTGGGCAGACGTGGTCCTGCTAGTATACCAGATGGGGCTTTATGATGAAAAGAGCGTAATCCTCATCCAGGCATCACTTCCATCACTTGCGCACTACAAAGCCATTCACAGCATTTTATTGGAAGAAATAATCTCTTTTTTCAGTTCCACCAAACAGACCACATTCTTAATGTTGCTCTTTCTTTTCTTTATTTCTATCTTCATCTTGCTCTTCTTGCATATCATTTTTTCTCCATCTTATCTCCCTCTTATTGCCCATCCCACCCCCCCTTTTTGCTCTTGAAGACTTGCAAATGTGGCATTAGCTAATATTCTGCGAGCCAGGCAAGCGATCCTTTTTTATCTGCCAGGCCCTTCTAACAAAGCTACAGTGTGTGCATTGGAAATGAGAGCTGCGCCTCTGATTGGTATTCAATATACATGTTACTGCAGGACATGCTAGTTTGGGGGTATGGGTTTACTCCATTTCTTTTTCTCTCAGGCACTGACTCTTGATGTCTCTCTCATCTCCTCTTAATTCCTGCCTCGGAAAAAAAAACCTGACTGTAACTATAAAAGACAACAGAAAAGCTTTTGCTGATTCTTTCCTATTTTTCTTACTTGACACACAAAAAACACACAGAATCCCACTATTAAAACAGTTTGCTCTGTTATTTTGTTAAATCTCTACCTGAATTTAACATTTATAACTCACTGAAATAAATTTGTTTCACTATATTTACATTTTGATTCGGTCTAAATTAAGCCTTGTTGTGAAGAGTTAATCAGAAATGTAGGTCTCTTCCCTCTGTGAGTTTAAAACACACATTTGTCTCATTATCATGACTGTAAATTAACGCATTAAGCAAAATAATTGTTATTCACGTGCACGTTGCAGTTTGCTCTGCTGCATATTTAAATAACAATTTGGCTCTTCATGAAACAGATCTTTTAAAGTTTTTTTTATTTGTGACGAAACAAATTGACCTAATTATAGGTCATATAACTTATCAAACTACCATAAAAGCAGCCTTTAATTCCTTTGAAACTCAGAAACATACAGCGCATTTTCATGCAAAAATCTGCAAACATCCCATTGTTTATTGCACCTCAAATCCTCCTTTTTTCTGGTTTACAGACAAATGTGAGGCATTTAGAAAAGAAATGTCCCAGTAAAAGGTGGAGCAATAATGTTTTAGTGTACATCTATGTAATAATAATAGTAATTATTATTATTATTAATAATAATAATAATGCATTTTATTTCAAAACCTTTCAAACGCTTTCAAAACCCTCAAGATCACCTTACAAAAACAGTGAAAGAACAGCAATAAAAAACATTCAAATCAAATCTACAAGAGCATTTGAGATGGGTTAAAAATGTATTTATAAGACCAAAGTAAAAGTAAATAAACAACTCAGTCAGTTTTACAGATACTGAGCTAAAACGTGGCGTGGTAGTAACTGAGAGTCATATATAACACACAATCTAAGCGCCACACGTTCCACATCTTTGCTGAAAACTGGTAGAGTCAACAATGTCTCTCTGTTAGCTAAATATCTCTTGAACCTGTGGACCACACGTGTCAAACTCAAGGCCTGCGGGCCAGATCCGGCCCTCTGTAACATTTCATCCGGCCCTCCAGTCTGGTTCAGATCGAGTCTCTGATTCTTATTTTGCTTATAAAAACTGAGCCTAATTAGTGAAGTTTTCTCTGACAGTGACTTAGAAGCCAACAATATATAGTTTTATTTCTGTATGATCAGGTTTTTGTCTGTTTTAATGTTAAAAACTTCCTTTAAAAGCTGAGTGAGGCGTAAGAAATGACAGCTAATGATGAGCTTTTTGAAGTTTGATTTATTTGTCTGTGTTCATTAAAGTATGTTTGCTCTAAATTCTGTATAATCTGGAACTGGGAAAAGGTCATTGATATTTCTATATGAATTATTTGACATAACACATCTAAAACCAATTAATTTATGTAATTTTTAATAAATATTGATTGTGATCGGCCCTTGGCTAGGACCAAATTTTTAATTTTGGCCCCCTTGCGTCACTGGGTTTGACCCCCTTTGCTCGAGACGAATTTAAGTTTAACTTTCACATTTCATTTGTCTTGTTGTAGCAGATAATCACAGCCCTGGACACATTTCTGAAAATCTTACAATCTTACATAAAATTGCTCACAAGGTTATTTATGAGGTTTGACCAAAATGGCTGCAACTTTCTTCCCTCTCATTTCAAAATGATCTCATTTTTAATACTTTGGCATGAAAGCTGGCGGGTGATATGCATTCCTTTGAGCAACACTAATATGTTTCACTTTGCAACTGGAATAATCCATTTTAGCCTCACTTATTTAATTCTCAGTTATATTTTTTTCGTGGTGCAGCACTTCCAGTGGATTCTTCCATTTATTCTTTCAGTTTTGTGTTTTTTTTCTTGACTGTGAGAGGCTGGAAAACAGAGGATCACTCTCTGTCTTAGACTTACATCACACTTGCTGAATATGTCAGGATGTTTCAGGACTCGCGTGCACGTTCGTTAAAGTGCCTCTGCAGACGAAGCCGTGGCTCAGAGATGAGTTAGCTGTGATATCCTCTGTGGGACTCAGGTGGTGACGTACTGCAGAGCACCGGTGCGTCAGACGTGGATTTGCTGCTGTGATGTCAAGAAGCTGATCAGATTCAGACGAGGACGTGATCATTTATGCATGAAATTCGTTCATTTATTTAGAAGCTTTTTAGGCCCAATTTTTGGATCAGTTTCCAGATTAAATTTCATTCTTTTAGGCTCTCTTTAGAGGAGAGAAAAGAAAGCATGGTGGTGTTGGTGAATCAGTTCTCCGGGTCTCAGTCTCCTCCTGCTGAAGTCGAAGGGTCTATCTGTTCTTGTGGGCCTCGTTCCAGGTTTAACTTGGCCCCGATCCAGGTTTGGGAAGTGAAGTGTAAACAGTTTACAGATCTGCTGTGACTGGGGAGGGCCGAGGGCTTTTTTCTGGGAGGAGTGTAACCTGACCACCACTTCACAGGGAAGCAGCGCTGCGAGATGGAGCGTTCAGACATTTCGTGCTGGGACCTAACAGGAAAATGACCCAGCAGTTCAGGGAAAAGCCAGCTGGAGAAACCAGCAGCCGACGTCAGTGATCATGTGGGAGGGGGGCTGGATTCCAGCAGAGCCAAGGAGGCCATTTGGCTTTTGCCCCTTATGCAATCACTCTGAACACACGATGCTAACGTTGGTTCTACATCATGCATGCAAGTGAGATTTAGTCCCTACACCTATAAAGGAAACGTGCTACAGATAACTGGAGCAGCAGAATGAGTCAAGCACCAGAAGCCATTATTTACAGTTATTTACAGTTTGTGCTTTCCAATTATCTTTAATTTATCTTCAACCCAAACAGCCTCATTTGACTTTTGCAACAAGTAAACTGGTCTTTATTTAATAAATTACTGGAGGCTTCAATAGAAGTAAAAACCTCATTGTGTGCAATTGCATGTGCTGCTTATGATTGTTGTAATTAGCTGTGAATTTAGTCCATTTTACTTCACATTTACAGTCTGACATGATGTTCATGTTGGTCAATTATTGAGCGGTTGACGTGGCCCATTTTGATTTGTTCAAGGTGTGTTAGAGTCATGTTGCCACAACATCTGCAGTTTTTTGTTGTCAGTATTTTGCACAATTCTGAGTACAGGGCAGCTGCTTATGAGACTGTTTCACAGAATGCAATAACATATTAATCTTTAGTTTCATGTCCAGTGGCACAAAACAATCATGTTTGTGGGAATGATTTAGTTTTCTCTACTTCCTGTTTTGCTATGAGACTGGATTGAAATATACCACATCTTTTGACCATCATATTAGTGTGGAAACCTCTAATGTGGTGGGAGCTTTGGAGGACTGGGACAAATATGTCAAGGAACAAAGAAGTATTATAAAATCAATAAATATCAACTATGAATAGCAGTTTGAGCTGAATCAGCAACCTTGGAGTTACATGTTTTCATTGCTAAAAAATTAAAAAAAATGCAACAGGTTTGGTTCACCTAAAATTATACATATTAGGCTGAAGGTTTTGCTCTTACATGATAAGATGACTTGCTTTCATGATCTGCATGGGTGCGTTCAGTGTCTCCATGTTTAAAATCACCTGATGTGCTCGAGTTGCTCCTGTTGTCTGACACGGACTGTTGCAGAGCCTGCTGTTGCTGTTGTTC
Source organism: Kryptolebias marmoratus (assembly GCF_001649575.2). NCBI lineage: Eukaryota > Metazoa > Chordata > Actinopteri > Cyprinodontiformes > Rivulidae > Kryptolebias > Kryptolebias marmoratus. Next base: position 27,390,382 of record NC_051432.1, read on the forward strand.
TAAAGCTCAGCTCAGGAAAATGAGGTGCTTTGAGGAAGTAGACACATATCTCCAAGGACACATACCACCCAGCAGATCAAAAGACTTTAGAGGGCACATTTGATGGGGAAACCACACTGGCTTTCAAAGCATTGTAGTCCTGCATCTCACCAGCCCATCAAGGCCCATGAAAGAAATTCTAATACGACTGCCTGTCAGTTAATTGAAGCCTGATTCTGTCCCTTGGGGGGAATAGGAGGCTGGTTGTTAGAGAGCATATTTGTCCTGCTGCATAGTTAATTATAATTCCTCAATCACGTCCTCAGTAACATTATTTATTCTCCGAATGTGTTTGTTTCTTGTCACCAATCACATCTTGTGAAAACACTGATGTTTGACAGAGAAAAAGATCACAGCTATCCACATATTCACTTGCATCGTGTCGGTCTACCTTTGGAGAAGTTGTGTCTTTGCTGAGGGGATATTTGGTTGTCAGCGATGCTGCATTTGATCATGAGATTCAGAATTCAGAGTCTGTAATGTTGTTAGTCTCCCTCAGAATAGCTGTGTATGGTAAAGGACAGCAGGATGTTGAAAGTAATCATAGTTGGCAAAAGAGAAAAAGTGTATATTTTACTGTAGATTGACAAATGCACACACAGCCTCGCATACAGAGAGCTGTCCTGTCAATCTAGAGACCTCTTCCCCAGAGAAAGGCAATCTCCCAGACAGACAGGAAGTCAGTCCTGACTGCGTGTGAAGTTCCTCAAGTGATGAGTGATAGCAGCTGATCTGAGCTCAGCATCTGCATATGGCTTATGTGGTGTCAAGTTTAAAATATTCACTTGATCTTTGCAAAAATACACGCTGCTTGGCAGAACATGCGTGCATCACGGTTATCTAGTCAACAATCACATCTGACATGCACAAACCCATGCATGTTTGAGCAGCTTGTTTAGTCAATGAGGGGAAGGATGATAATCCTAACAAATTAAATCTTAAATCCTGTTGAATGGCATTACGTTGGTGTGGTATGATCGCATGTGTCTGCCTGCAGCTCATGCAGGGTGTTCTTACTCCTGTAAGATACTGGCTCTTGTTTGGGATCTAAGGAGAACCGAAGATCTTAGATTATTGAGGTTTATTGTCCTGTTGTTCTGCATTTCCTAAATGTGGTATTTCACTGAGCTGTGACTATTTGGCCAATGGCATTCATGAATTTGTGTCTGGAATGTTATCCATAAAAGAGCCATTTTGAGATGGAGAAGTTTGACAGTTTTGATGTATTGGCACATATCTATTCTCAGATTTATTGAGTAGAGTATGCATATAAAAAGATTGGTTAAGCTTGAGGCCTTTTTGACTGTAGTATTGCTCATTTTTCCTCTTTTCTTTAGATTCACTCTTATATTTCCACTTAAATGTCTTTGTCGAGACTCTTCACTTGTCTGATTCTGCCACTTTTGATTGATTGATTTATTGGTTCTCTCCTCTATTTATGGTTTGTTGCTCTCATTCCAGAAATCCCCCCAAAAAGGGCAAAAAATATGTCCTATTATGTGTCCCAGCATTGAGTCAATATCGGTGATATTAGCCCTGTGTTTACTTGGATTGGGTTAATGCCACTTTTTGCAGTATTGCAAACATTTAACAACCAACCTAATGTAGGTCAATCATGTGTCTCAAGCTTTGACTTGATTTTCAGCTGACTTAGCTGATTCCTTTGTTTACATTGAACTGCAGTTAAATTCAGTATATAACTACATTTCAGTTTATCTGGAAAACTGCTCTTTTAAACGGCACCATTTGAAATAGTTCAGGAAAACCTTTTTTATGTTTGATTTTATATTTTGCAATGATTATCTTTAACTTTTCTCCAGGGAAAATGACCGGTTTGGGGCACTCAAAGGGAAAATGTCCACATTCCTCCATCATCATAAGAGGTATTTACATATGCACTCTAAATAATTATGTGGTCCTCCCAGGAGCACCGATGAATTTTTCACAAAAGTACTTTCTGCTATTTACATTCCTAAAATGTAATGCGGTTTACTTATGCAGCTCGTCCAAATCAAAGCCTTTCTTTGTGGAGACCACGTGCAGGCAGAAGGAGAAAATGAGAAAAAGAGAAACGAGGTGGGGGGGGAGAAAAAGTTCAAAGCTTGCGAGGTCAAGATTGAGGGTCACCCTCTCTGTGCTTTTTCACAGCCTGCGTGAATACATAACCAGCAATTGACTTTCTAATTGGGAGGGGTCTCATAAAATATGCAGTTTAATAATAACAGTTATCATGGGTCCTTTTTTGTCTCTACTTTGTGTTTTAGTGCAGAAGCATCTAAAGCAACCTGGGTATTAAATAATGATGGAGCTGCTGCTGCTTTCTGCTGGCTTTTAGCTCCTTGTTGTGCCCCTGAAATACAAAATGACAGCCAACCATTTCCCTCTACCCCTCACTTATAGCCCCCCCTGCTGGATTCTTTCTCTGATTGGATCAAAGCTATGACCTGTGTTGCCAGGTGACCCTTCCTGATCCCTCTGGTGCCTCCAGAGTAGGGAGCTTTGCTGCGGCACCTGGGAATTACCTTAACGGTGGCGTTGTCGGGCGGCTGTCACCGAGCTGCTGCCTGTTTGATGTCACCTCTGACATCGGTCTTTGTAGCAATCATCAGGAAGATCTGACGCCCTCGCCGGGATGTGAATAATAGAGTATATCTACCTGCCTTCGACCACCGCTGTCACCTGCGCTCCCCTGTGATAAAACGTTCCCGTGCTTACCCACAGGGGCGATCTGTTCTTCCTGTCTGTTTCAGGGTACAAAGCTGGCGACCAGCCATGGAACGGAGCTGTCAACACGGCGCCCCGGCTGGCAGCGCCCGGGGTTCCCACGAGGCCCGCGACCGTCTGAAGAGGCGAGTCAAGGATGCTGAGAGATGACGAGCGGAGGACTCTGCACTCTCTGAGCGGGTTCACTGGACCTCTGATGACAGTGAGAGACACCAAGAGATGTTCAGTGTTCCCATTTCAACAATCCCCCATGGGACTCATTATTACAAGTTTGTGTTGGCATTTTTTCTTACGTTATAGAAAGTGCTTTTTCAAAAATATGACTCTTTTTTTTTTTTTTCTCATTTACTGTATGCCGCTGTTTCCATTTCCTACCATTAATTACCCATTAATTCCACAGTAAATCCTTTTATTTTTTAGTTTGATTTCAATTGACAGCTTTGGTACAGGAATCACAAACAAGTCATTGTTTTTGTGTCTTAAAGAAGAGATTAGATGTAGGATTTGTTTTGAGGAAATTCATTTTATGCTCCGTTTCGGAATCACATAAAAGTGATCCATCACCTCCCAGGTTTCAAGCAGCCATTGGGACATTTTCAGGGTTTAACATTAAAATATCTGTTTAATTCAAACTGTAATGCTGGGAGTTTCATGTAGCTGCAAAGCCAAAACAACAAATCGAGTTACGTATTCAAAATAAGTGAAAGGCTTAGCGATTTTTGAAGAAATGCACATCCCTGGCTGCCTTGAATGCCAAAGTTTTGTCAGGAACGGTGGAGACGGAGGCGAACCCAGAATGCAGACTCATATTAAAGAAAGAACAAACTAATTTATTGAACCAAGGAAACGAACAAAAACAAAAAGCTGACGTGGCAGCAAACCGACAAGAACTAAATAAAAATACATAAATGGAACCAAAACTCAGAGAACCAGGAACACGGAGTGACGCAAACAAGAGACAAACATCAAACAAACCTTAGACAATGGACCAGCGAGGTATGGAGAGAAATGACCGGGTTTTAAAGACTGGGGATAACGAGGTGAGTGGGAACAGGTGGAATGATTACTTATTCGGGACAGGTGAAGATGGGCGTGGCTAACAGACAAATGAATGACTGGGAAAGAGTGGAAATGAGAACACAAACACAAGGAGGACAGAACCAAGAAGAAAACAAAAACCAGATAACTAAAAATAGAAACCAAAACCAGAGAACTAAAATAAAAACAACCCAGAAAAAGCCAAATAACCACAAGTTTAAAACAAAGATCTGGCAGGATCTCTTAGCGCTCAGAAAATGTATTTGGGATGACTCTCAGCTACTACCACATCAAAGTTTAGCTCAGTATCTGTAAAACTGACTGGGTTACGGGTAAAGGTAATCAGAGATATTTTGCAAGTTTTTAATGATGCCTAAACCTAACCAAAGATTATCTGTATTACTGTAGATACTGACACTATTTATTGTTAACATTATTGACCGAAACAAAGTTAACTTTCCGCTCATTAAACGGCTATAATTAGAGCAAATAAAATAAAAGTTTTACAAAAGAAACTCCTACTTCTTCCTCTCAGCCTAATTAAAGTTGCTTGTTGCATCAGTAAGCGATTAAATAAAGTAGTCTTGGAGATTCTGCGTGCTTTTAGAACAAAGGATTTTCTTGCTATTGTTAATTATTTTGATTGTTTACCTTATAAGTGCAAATATAAACCATTTTTTTTACCACTGAAAGACTTTATTTTGTGCAACTGAAAGCTGAAAAGGTTCAAGTTTTTTTGTAGAATTAACACAAAAGAAAATTGTGCACCACTGAGAAAACGTCGTATTTCAGTTTGTACATTTTTTTCCACACTTGAGGGCATCATTTGTATGTTTACACACTGACCGCAACAATAAAAAACAGGGATTCCCCAGCTACTCATAGGAGTGTCAGAGGTCGACGGTTTAACATGGCGGTTCCTGTAAACGAGGTTTTGAGGGACAGACGGCGCTGCTTCTTGGACGGATGAATGAACAGATGGGTGGATGATGTGGCGTTCTGCAGAAGGAACCGTGTTCTGGAGCAGTGAGAAGACAAAGCTGTGGTTTGGCCTGATTTTCTTCCTGCCGTCGCCGCTTACGCTGACCGACCGAGCAGATGTAAAATCACAACCGGCTGGCTGATGATGCAACATTTCGGCGCTTTTATTTACCGAGTTTGAGCGAAACAAAAGCTTCTGGGTGCCTTCACATGCACGGGCTGCGTTCATATGAAATAAAAGATATTCTGTAAATGATGACAACGCCTGCGGAGCCACAATTCATCCAAGTGTCTGTCCTCGTGGAGCACATGTGTGCGTCAGGCATCATCTGCTGCGGATTCCTCCGGTCTGGGAATGTCTGTGGGTTCATCCAGACCCTCACTCTGTCACCATGCATCACCCTCACATCCTTTTCAATATAATTTCATATTTATGTTTGTAATATGTACACAAGTGATTTATTCATTTTAAAATCATTTATTTCTGTAAAGCATTCATATAAATTAACACGATCTTACATTAAGACATATATCGACATAAATACCTGGAAATATGATTCAAGGGTCTGAAAATACATCATAGCAGCTTTGACTGTAGGCATGGGCTTTAATGAGATGATAACCTTGAGTAAAAATGATTTGTTAATTGGACTCTATTGGCTGAAACAAGTTCCTTTTCTGCACAAAAATTATTTGCTTTTATTTAAAAAATAGAAATGCAGCTGCCTAAATAATGTGACATATTTGAACTAATTTGTGATTAAATGTCATCTTCCTTTCTTAGCAGCTCCACACCAAAGCTAAACTTCTTTGTAAATCTAAAAGAATCATGCTTTTTGCACAGAATATTATTTCTTTTCTGCTGTTCTGCTCTTTGTAAAGTATATTAAGGGCCTGACAAGCCAACTTTCTCTGGGTTATTAGCCTCTGGAGTGTGTATATTTCACCTGTCTAGGTTGTTACAAACAGACGGGTGTCGTTTCTTTGGTAGAGAGGTCATGACTGACAGAACTAACCGTCTCTTTTAAATGAGAATAAAAGTTTAGGGGAATTGCCCCTCGGCTAATGTACGCAACTGAATGATTGCTTGAAGCAACAAGTCTGATCACAGAGGGGGGGAATTTAAAAAAAGCCATCTCATTTTTAGGCATTTAAACTGTAGGACAGAAAGGCAGAAAAAGGTTTGGTTTACCTTGAAACCAGGAACTGAACATAAGTCCTCACATGCACCCTTCTTTCTTCACTAAATTTATCTCCTGTCCCTCCTCTATCGCCATAATTCCAACGGGATTTTTTTTTTTTTCGTCTCTCTAAGCTGGCTGGAAATGCATTCCTCATTCCTTGAACGCACACAGAAATGCCGGCTGCTCTGGCGTCAGCACTTCTTAAAATGGGCACTGCTGCTGCAGCTGAAGTTTCAAACGTGAGCAAAATCCACTCAATCCGCCAAACTCAGGAATGTGTTTTCATTAAAGCAAGTTTGTTTGAAGAGACCGGGGAGGCAGAGGAGAGAGAGAGAGGGGGAGAGGGAGGCGGAGGGGCAAAAGTGATCAGATCAAAAAGTGAAAAGGTGCTAAAAAAGCAGCAGATGAGGATACATTTCATAAAGCTCCTTGGCTGCAGGAGCTGCTGTCCAGAATTTATTGGTAATACATGGAGAAAGTGCCGTAGTTTTTCTGCTTTTCACCAGAAATGTTGAGAGTTCATGTTTGTGTATCTACTACCACCAGCTAAAGCCATTATCCCCACAGATCTCCTATTATCCAGTCCACACACGTCTAGATTTGTTTCCCGCCCTGGTCAGTCTCCAGCAGAGGTAATTACAAACCAAAAAAAAAAGAAAAAAAAACATGGGACTTCCTGGAAGCAGCTTATCAGAATCCACACACCATCCACTGTCTTAAATGTGGCTCAGAGACAGACTGGGACTGACAACACAGAGCTACTTTATCCCTTTCTACCCGCTCAGCAGTTCGAGGACCAGCTTGTGTTTCAGTCTCGCGTGGCGCCGCTGGTTTCCTTTTCTCACATTGTTCGGCTTTTCTGCTCAAGCTTCTGTAATCAATAACTCTATGGTAATTTTGTTTGAAGGGTGGGCTTAGGAAAACTCCACTTTTCAACTCTTTACCTGATTGTTTTACTTTTACAAGCTGCCTTCAGCTGCAGTCTGACATACACCTATTAGGTAAATCGTTAGCCAAATAATTCATGTTCTCCTCTGACTGCGAGGTCCAGACAGGCATCCATGTTTCTGATCTGTGAAAAACAATAAAAAAAAGCCCAACTAGTTTAATCAGTTAAAAGAACTGCAGCAAGACTGTCAGGACGGGAGGAGAGAGTTGCGGCGAAACCCAATACGCAGACGAATCGTAAAATAAAAACTGATTCTTTAATTAACGAAACAAGAAAAACAAAAGGCTGACGTGGCAGCAAGAACAAACAAACGCATGGGCAAAAACACGGCAAGGAAAACGATGATAGGCACAAGAACTGCATGAACCGGACAGGAAGCGGAGACCAGGTTTTATAGACGAGTAATCAGGGGAAGTGAGCGCAGGGGAGTCATTAAAAAACTTGGGACAGGTGGAGGTGGGCGTGGCCTGCAATCAGGCGATAACCTGAGGAGAAGAGAATGACGACATAAACGGGCAACAAACAGGAAAACAAAGACAATAAACCAAAACCAAAAGAAACCAGAAACAAAACACTAAATACAGAAAGAAACCCACTGCCAAAACAAAACCTGACACATACATTTACCTGCAGAGACTTTGACTTCTGAATGGGAGGAAACATTTAAAAGATTAATTCAGTCCTCTTTGAGCCACTAATTACTCCATTAATGACAATTATCAGACACATTGAAACCGTTTAATGCCACTTTCAGACTGATTTAAGCTCCTCTTCATCTTAATCATCATCATTACTTTTATTTAACCAGGTAAAAAGCTGAATGTTAGTTTCCTCTTCAGTTAGAAGATAAGGCAGAAACATTCACGTGCCTGACTTTATGTCTCTTTCAGCACTTTGTTATCTTTCTCAAACACCTCCAGGTTGTACTTTATCACTAAACAGATTGCAGCTTGGAAGAAATTTACCAATCAATATCATTTTGTGGGTTGACTAATCCCTGTCTGAGCGTAATGGGTTGCTCAGATCCGCTGACTCAGTGATTTAAACCGACCCACCAGGCTTGTTTCAGAGAGCTGGATGCAATATGGGGACCACCCCTGGATTAAAACAACCTTATTGCTTCTTTAATTAATAGTGATGAACTCTTGTATGATTCTAAACATATACAAAGACATAAAGAAAGCTACATGTGCACATGATTACACACATGGAACATCACATGTCAGAATAATATAAATTTAAAGGTACTCATTGCAAACTGTCATCAGTAGTTTTCCAGATATATTGATATGCGATTCAGAAACGAGTCCAATAAAAACAAAACATTTGGCTGAATCTACCAAAAACTATGTGGAAGCTTAAATTACATGATTAACCCGCATTAGGCTGGCTGTAGTCTGCGTAAATAAACAAACACGGAGGACTTGGACGAGCAAAGACATTTAGGTGGAAATATTAGAGTGAATCTACTGCAAAAAGAGACAAACATAAAGAAGATAAATGTCGAACAGAAACATCAGGGCTCAGTTAAGGTGGCGGAGCCCCATAAAGACAGAGTCTGGCATTCAAACGCACATCTTTTATAAAACTTCTACACCGGGAAGTTTACCGTTTCAACAGTTTTTCAGCTCTAATCTAAGGCTTGGAACATTTATAACCTGAATCTCATTTTAATATGAGATATAATATTCTTTACTCAACAAATCTGAGCAGAAACACGAACAAATACATCCAAATTGTCAGACTTTTAAATCCCAAATGGCTCCAAAGATCTATTTTATGTCATTTTGGCTGTTTGGTAAATGAATGCATGCAGTAGCTGGCAGCCATGTTTTTCCTTTAAATTCTTAATTTAAGGACACATTAATCATTGATTATGAGAAAAACACTGTGCAGATTATGTTTCTTACTTATATTTTTGACTTGTCTTTATGACATTGCAATGAGTACCTTTAATAAATAAATCCTGGTTTGTATACATCATCTGATTTCTGTGAGGTTTTGGGTTTTTTCTTTGTGTCTTCTTGGGTTTTGTTAGTTATCTGGTTTTCCTTTTTGTACTTCCTGTCTCCGGTGTTTTTCCATTCATCCTCAGTCTTCAGTCGGTTTGCTGCCACGCCCACCTCCACCTGTCAGTAACAAGCTTCCCGCACCTGTGCCCACTTACTGATTATCCTCTGTGTTTTATAAGTCCAGTCTTCTCCTGGTTCCTTGGTTGTTGTCCTTCGTCCATGTTTTATCTCTCCATGCTTCGCTTGTTTATGTTTGTACTTAGTCCCAGTTTTTGCTGCCACGTCAGCCCTTTTGATTTTGATTTTATTTAATAAATTAGTTTTCTTTAAGATGAGTCTGCACTCTGTTTCTCCGCACTCTGACAGTTTGTGCGTGCATGATTCATGCGAGGTGTGTGAGATCATATCCGGAGAATATATAACTGCGATCTCAACTCTCTGCAACCAACTTTTTTGTGTGTTTTTGTTAGAAGCGCCTCAGTTTTAGGCCGTCAAGCAACAAACCAGCCTGAAGTTTCAGGTCTGGCAGGCGTAAACTCAGTCCGAAGCACTCAGGGGTCATCAAGGGAACCCGTTTTCTGAACATGAAAGCCACCGATAGGGCCATGATGACGTAGCTGCAGGGAATCCCAGGTGAATCCTTCCAGGAGTGCGTGGAGGCGTGACAGAGACGGATGGGAAAGTGTGTGTTAAATTATTTTAAAGGAGAAAACGTGTAGTTTTTGGATCCAAATTCGGATTTTTTTTTCCCCTCACACACCTCTATCCATCTTCTTCCTCTTATCCGGGGTCGGGTCGTGGGGGCAGCAGCCTAAGCAGGGAGACCCAGACTTCCCTCTCCCCAGCCACTTGGGCCAGCTCCTCCGGGGGAATCCCAAGGCGTTCCAAGTCCCTCCATCGTGTCCTGGGTCTTCCTCTGGGCCTCCTCCCGGTGGGACGTCACCAGGAAGCATCCTAACCAGATGCCTCACACACCTCCATATATGCAAAAAGAACCAAACCATAACCCAAAAATCTAAATGGGTGCATGTGTGTCAGAATCTGGTGTGTTGGTTTCTCAGGCTGATACCTTCATTCCTCTCAGTATCAGAACGTACAGAAAGTCCAACAAGCCCTTCGGAGGAGTCAGCTGTCAGTTTGCCTGATTTCCTCCTGTTGCCACGAGGCGCAGCGGGTGAAGATGAGGAGGCTGCTGAAGAAAGGGGGGGGGGGTAGGCTTAAAGATCGAAGGGACTGAGGAGATCAGGAAGGAGTGAAAGAAAAGAAAATGTAGCATAAAAAATGAGAATAAAGAAAAAAAGCAGGGTGAGGGTAAACCAAAGAGAGGGGAGGGTGGGTGTTTCTTCTTTTATTGTTGCTTCTTTGGAAAACGGCTTTAGACTCTGTTCTTGGCTGATAGCACTGCTACTGGCACACGAACACACAACATACATGCACACACACACACACCTCTTCTGCTTGTTCATGGCAATCACCATGGCAACAAAATGTACAGAACACAGTCGGGGTGGGATATTTTTAAGTTTCAAAGGGATGGAAACAACAGTGGAGACGACAAAGGAAGGAAGAGAAGAGAACTGAGGAGTGAGGGAACGAGAGTGAAACCGAGGAAAGTGTGTGTGTGTGTGTGTGTGTCCAAGGTCACAGCTCAGAGCCATCTGTAAGGGGAAAGGGGAGAAGGAAAACAGAATAGCTAATATTTATCTTACTTTATTCTTGTGGTTTTAAGGTTATTAAGGAGAAGACGGAAGATTTTGTTTTCTGTCTCTGTTGCTAAAATATCTCATGATGAAGTTTAACAACACAATTAAACGACCAAATAGATTCAACATGAATCAAGATGGCTGACCTTAAAGTCAGACACAGATAATTCAGCCACTTTTACACACGTTGACCTAAAATCCGTTGTGGTCGTAGCTGAGACTGATCCATATTTTGTTGGGGATTGCAGAAGATCTTTGTTTCAAATTTTAACTATTTGGAGGAAACTCTGTCTCTCTGTTAGAAATGTTAGTTTGAAGGAATAAAAAGAAAAACAACTATAAGTCAGCTTTAACTTATTGACAACTAACAGTGAGTTCTGTTCGTGGATTCTTCCAAGATTACTAAAGTTTCATTTTCTGAGCAATAAAAATAAAACTCCTTTTCATCTTTAATGCTTTATAAGAGAGGAGATATTTTGGACTAATGTGATCTGATTCAAACAGCAACAAAACAAATCCAATAACATCTGCGTCTGAAACGCTTACAGTTTCTGTGAACTTTGGTTGTAAATTTAAAACATCTGCAGTATCTGTACGACGTGTCACTGTGGCTCGTTTTGTGTCTGTTCCCCTCACACACACACACACACACACACACACACAGCCCATCCCTCCTGTCTGGGGGCAGATTTAACAAGGACAGCTGAGTTCATTTCAGAAGTTGCAGGAGGTCAAAGGTCAGACGCCGGTGTAGGTGGCCTCTTGTTCCCGGACCACCATCCAGCAGTTGCCAAATAAATCACGAGTCTTGCTGAGTGGTTTGGCAAGCATCACATACCTCCTTCACACACACACACACACACACACACACACACACACGTCTGCCTTTTTCAGACTCTTTCTTGTTCAGTGACCCATTAAGCCACATCTGGCTCAGATATTCTCTCCGAACATGAAAACACCGTCACCTTAACCACCTTAATTTACAGATGCTGAAGTAAAATTTGGAGCAGTTTGATCCCCGACACAAACAGACAAACTCTGTCTGTGTTAGCAAAACATTTCATGAGCCAGTGGACATTTTTAATGAACCTCTAATTGAATGTAAATCTACAGCTGATTAACTTTCAGAGTCGACCCAATTCAAGATGGTCGCCACAGCTAATCTGCATTAGCCAACAGAAAAATGAATATACCTCAGCCAGTTTAACAGATATTGAGTTAAAATACGACGTGGTAGTAGCTGAGAGTCATTCACAACATATACTCCTGATATTACACAGTGTTATTTTCATGGTTTGACCAAAACGGATATAATTTATCATCATCTCATCATCTTAGTCTGAAACTCGGCGGGCGATAAGCATTCTGCTAATGTCAGGTTTTTAATTATATCCTGGAGGAGAATTTCAGATCTGGATTTCTGCACATCCCAGTTAAATCTGGTGAATCTTCATGTATTGAATGTGTTGATGTAGAACTTCATAAACTGCTCTAACTCTCTTAATCAAAGAGAAGTTTAATGTTGATTAGACAGCAAAAACTTCTAAAAATAAGTATTACCTGTTGTAGGTGTGCTTCCTTCGTTCAGCACATGGATATTCAGCATGGCGGCTCTGCTCAGATTTTTTATGCAGGTCAAAGCTTCTGCATGCAGATTCCTCTGCAGCCCTGAGGTAGCTATGGTAACCTGCGAGGATCACGCAGCTCGCATGTTCGATTCTGTTCGTTCTCCGGAGGAACTCAGGAGCCGAGTTGGTCTCATGATTGGAATTATAAAATTTAGCTGCAGCTGTTTGGTTCAGTGGGGTTTTTTTTTTTTTAGGTTTATTGTAGCTCCACTTGTTTGTCTTCATTCTTTTCTTCTTAACCTTTATAGCAATTTGTAAACAACGTTGTGGTGCACGATGGCCAACTGTAAAAGAAAAAAGAAAAAAGTGAGGTTCAAGACTCCATCAACACTTTCATCACATTCAAATGCTTCTGTTGATTTCATAAAAACTTTCACTAATATTAACTGCCTTATTTATTACGGATAGTTAATGTTGATCATTTTCTTCATTTTGATGCTAATTTTACACTCAATAAATAAAACATAGAATAAAATAAAAAGTAAAAGGCATCTTGGAGTTATCGAGTCTGTGACTCAAACTTACACTTTTATTTAACAATAATAATTTTATTCAATTGAATATTTTCTATATTCTGGCAGCATTATCATCAAATCCTAATGGCTATTTTTACTCAAATAAAACGTTTTTTATTTGCAAAAGTCCTATAATCTCATTTAATATGAAATAAATGTTTACAGTCCAGACTTTTCTCATGACTCTGTCATAGTGGAAGATGGCATTTTTAAATTTATGGATTTGAGTCACAACAGGTCAAAATATAGCAGGAAACATCCTCAGCATTTCTCTTTAAAGTTCACTTGTTTTCTGCGGTGCTTTCAGTTCTTCAAAAGTAAAGATGAAGTTTTTTTAGTCGTTGTTTCCTCGACTCAGTGTTTGTGTTGACAGGAAACATTGTTCTGTTATCTTACCGTGGAATAAAAACGTCACCACTTTTTGATTTAAACAGATAGATTTCAGTAGGAAAGAAATAGTTCCTTAAAATTAATTTCTACAAAATAAAACCTGTTGAATAAAAGAGTTCCAGATGTTTTGTCTCTTTGGTTTTGGAGTGAATTTAGTTTCACATGAAAAGGCAAAGAACACAAACGTTCTTCTGCTAAATCAGGGTTCTTGCAACCTTTTTTTAAAGTTTTATTTATTTGTTAAATCTTTATAGGAAAACTGAAACTCTGGAGTGAATGCTGAATGTGAAAGTGTTGATGCAGGAGCTCTGTTAGTTGGTTTTTTTCCACTTCCTCTCACTTTTCTGGTGCCCAAACTGGAACACCAGGAGCTGATGTTTCAGGAATTAAAAACTTGTTTGGTGGAAGTGCCTTCATGTGCACGCGTCTAATATTCAAACAACCAGCAGTACGTGTTTGCTATTCCCTCACCAAGCTTCACGCTGAAGTTGGAGCATGAAAAGGGAGCCATCTTTATGGAGATCTGCGATGAAGTGACAGATCCGTGGCGCCAGGATCTCCACCTGTCTCCGGTTTGTTTGTGACATCCATGATTTGGAGCAATGATCCAAACCGGAGACGATGGAGCAGCTTTATGTGCAGCTGAAGATAGAGCAGGTTGTGCTCCCTGTGTTCAGGATTTTTACCATGACAAAAGATGATTTGATGATCTGTGTGTTTTACTGCCAGGTTACCCCCCCCCCCCACGCCCCCTCCTACAATTCTTTTACTGCCATGGTAACTTATTAATTTCTGTCAGCTGGTTTCTCCTGCCATTTGGAGATACTACCAAATCACATTATGTCTGTCATGGATTATGTGTACAGGCAATACATCTCCTCGAAGAAGAAAGGAAAATAAGATCAAAGACGTTCTTACAATCACCTCTAAGTGGATCTGGGAGGGGGAAGAGTTGGTGTCTGACACGTGTTTATTGAAGAACGCAGAAATCTTTCCAAACATGCATCCTGATCAGTGTCCTCCCTCCTTTATTTATATATCAGGAATATGAATCTCATGATGCTGTTTGGAATTCCGGTGCGAGAGGAATCTTTAATGGCTTTTCACAAAGAGAAATGCACGTCTTCGTTGGTTCGTTAGGGCTGAAGTGCATTCAGGAGGCAGTGTGAGAAGGTGAATGCTGGTCTGTTTCGTTTGTCTCCATGCGGTCCTGCGATGGACTTGTGACCTGCTCCTCGCACAGGGACCCCTGCAGATTGACTCCAGCTCCACTCAGAGGGTAAAGAAAACGATTGGATGGATGAGTCCTAAAGGATCATTCTGAAAATCACACTGAACTAAATCAAAACTCCGATTTAATCTCACTGCATCATGATTGAGGCGTAGATCGGCTCAGGTTTCATTGGTTTGAGGAGCTGCCTTGGTTGTGTGTCGTTTTGCAACATCTGTTATAGGGGGGTCAAACCCAGTGATGCAAGGGGGCCAAAATTTAAAATTTGGTCCTAGCCAAGGGCCAATCACGATCAATATTTATTAAAAATTACATAAATTAATTGGTTTTAGATGTATTATGTCAAATCATTCATATAGAAATATCAACGACCTTTTCCCAGTTACAGATTATACAGAATTTAGAGCAAACAGACTTTAATGAACACAGACAAATAGATCAAACTTCAAAAAGCTCATCATTAGCTGTCATTTCTTACGCCTCATTCAGCTTTTAAATTAATTTTTAACATTAAAACAGACAAACCTGATCATACAGAAATTAAAACTATAAATTGTTGGCTTCTAAGTCACTGTCAGAGAAAACTTCACTAATTAGGCTCAGTTTTTTAAGCAAAATAAGAATCAGAGACTCGATCTGTCCCAGACTAGAGGGCCGGATGAAATGTTACAGAGGGCTGGATCTGGCCCACGGGCCTTCAGTTTGACACGTGTGATGTATTAGATTCTCATTAGATGGGTTTTTTTTTTATATTTCTTAGTGTTTTCAGTTATGTTTGTAGTTTAGACTGAGTTTCCCCTCAGCTGCTCTGGTTAAGGTGATATCTCACAAGGCTGCGATTCTTGGAGACTCGTTAGTAGTGAAGTGAAGTGAAATTTATTTATATAACACTTCAGCAGCAAGGCAAAGCAATTACAGAAATAAAAACATCAGTCAAGTAACTCCAACTAATACCAAGATTGGTATAACTTTAACAGAGTAGTATAGTAATCCAAAATTGTGAGGAAATATGAAAATTTTCCATTGCAGTCTCTCTTTGGGTCAGTTTTTTCCAATCATTTTTATCTCTTATGAGTCAAAATACATTTCCAGCGCTCCTAAGACAGGTGTGAGATGCCTGTGAGGACTTTTTTTAATGAACATCTGTTGCACAAATATTTTGAACATGTTCAAAAGTCAAGCAACAGGACAGCAGACCTCTACGACTCAACCACCGCAAACGTCGAGAGACATTCTGTCGACTCCTTTGTGTTTTCTGTTCACCATCTAGTCAAACTCCATTCCTCGGGGGTCGCTCTCCTGCATGTTTTAGATGTGTTCTTGCTTTAAAACACCTGGTTCAAATAGATGATTTGTGAACATGCTTCTAGAGAACTTGTTGATTTGATGAGGAGGTGATTAAACCGTTTGAATCAGGTGTGTTGGAGCAGAAAAACCTAAAACCTCCAGGAAAGCGGAGCCTTGAGGTCTGGAGTCTGACTCCTCTGCAGTCCAGTGAAACGCCAGCTTTACTCAGCCCCTCACCTGTAATCCACTCACCTGTCCTTGACTCGGTAATCAACCACATCAGTGTAAATATAGTTCTCTGTTCACTTCATGGACTGATTCTCCTGTTTAACTGAATGTTACCTGTCTTTGGGATTTAGCCTTTGTTGCCAGGAGTCTTACGTTTTTGTTTGTAAAAGTTTTCTGTTTGCTCATGAATCCTGCAGTTTGGGTCTATTCTGTTCAGCTCATGACAGTAGCTCAGATATCTTTAATCCATCATAGTATTTTTTATTGTGATGAGATATATACAGTATCGGCCACAACTCTGCTACATTCCTGTGGTTGTTTGTATTTATGTTTGTGTGTGTGTGTGTGTCAGCGGATTTGAAGCTGTCACTTTGTAATTACCACAGCAAATACAGGCTTGGAGAGAGTTGACTGAAGTCTCCGAGTTGGACAGTCCTGGGAGAAAATGAGAAGTGACAGGCCACATAACGCAGCGTGGGATGTAAATAACTTTTACCCCCTACTCTCCCTCCCCGTCTCCGTCAGAGCAACGTGGATTATTCTTCAAGGATTTTAAAAGAGAGAGTGAGGGAGAGATGAGCCGAAATGAGAGAATATCCCTCGCTTTCATCTTTAGAAGAAATCTCTGACATCCTCTCTCACTTGCTTTGATGAAAGCCTTTGGTTTTTTTTGGTGTTTTATCCTCTTACATGAGGTGTGTGTGTTATAGCCTGCATGCTTCCAGTGTGTGCTCTGCGCTCATTCGTGTGTGTTGGCATGAACTCCGCCGCCGCACACCAAAATAGTTTAGCACCATAAGGTGTGTAGGTGGAATGAGGAATCTTGCTTTATGTGTGTATTTGTGTATTTGATGGACGTCTGGGAGCCAACTCGTGTTTTGGGCCTGAATTCTGTCAGAGCTTTTCACGCATCCTTCAGTCGAACACGAGCCGGTTTATTTTGGTAGGCGGTACCAAAAATGTAGACAGAAGCAACGTAAATGTGTTTTGGTTGAAAAAATAAAAGCAACAACATCATTGTGAGTAAGATACTGACTAAATTAAAGGCCTAGCATTCCTTGAAAGAATGCACATCACCCATCCATCCAGAGGCTCATGAGATATTTTGCTAACAAACAAAAAGGATTGACTCTAATGGTTTTAAGCAAAGATCTTTTCCAGTGAGTAGTCCTTGGACTGTCAGCTACGTCACCAAATTTTAGCTCAATATTTGTAAAACGGACTGAATTGTAGCCATTTCTGTGTTTTCTAAGGTGACTTGTCTGAATCATGAATCCAGCTGCTTCTAATAGTTAATTAGTCGTAAATCAGGGGTCTCCAATCCTGGTCCTCAGGGCCACCATCCTGCATATTTTCCTTGTTTCCCTGCTCCAGCACACCTGATTCAGAGGTTAAATCACCTCTTCATGTTCTGCAGAAGCCTGTTAATCACCCATTGATTCAAACCAGGTGTGTCAGAGCAGAGAAACAAGTAAAACATGCAGGATGGTGGCCCTCCAGGACCAGGATTGGAAACCACTGCTGCAGATGAACATTCAATGATTACTTTGTGAAAATGTCAGTAACATTTGTCCAGTGGTTGATGAGCTATTGTGCCAACAAATCACACTTTTATTATCTCACCTTTTGGAAGCGGGTGATATTAAATGCATTCCACACAGCTCCACTTCAGAAGGACTGAACCATCCCTTTAAGCTTTAGCATTCTGCCTCTGGCCTGTTAACCACCAGTATTATTTTTTAAACTCCCCACCCCCCACCACCACTCCACCTGGCTGGAGTCCAGATATAGATTGTTAATTATGGTTTGTACGTGATGCACGGTCTCGCCTCCCAACGCTACAGTGGTATTCTTTGGCAGACATCAAAGTGTCGGTGTTTCATTCCACGGGGATTAGTGATGGTGGTGTGATAATGCCCCTGCCTGCTTGCTGAATTAAACGCCCATGGCTGGCTGCAGGTTCTGGAAATCAAATGAGCGCACCATCACTCCGGCACTCCAACCACGGCACACACAATCAAACGACGGACAGAACGACACACATCTGACAGATACAGACATGTTCTGAGTACAGTCTCATTATAGGGAAATACACAGCCATAAAACTCTGAAAACTAAACTTCCGAGCACTTTCATCTGATCCCTTTCAGACAAAATGAGCATTATGTTAGTCTGCGTGTCCACAGAGAGAGCCACAGTCAATTGACTGTCCTTCACTCATCTCTCATCTCTTCCCCAATGGCAAATTGGATTTTTAAACTGCTCGTTTTTTTAATCATCCCCTCTCTCTCATAACTGACAGCAGTTTTCCCTTTCTCGCTGTCCATTTTCTTCTCCTTGTTTGTCTCTAACTAACTTTATGAAAAAAACCCATAAAGAAACAGTTTATAAAAACAGTCTCTATAGCAACTCTTGGCATGATTTGTACAAAGGACAAATGACGAGTGTTTAAAGGGCTGCGGGGCGTTTTTAATGTTCGGTTTGTATTTTCTCTCGTTGACTGAGAAAGTCTCAGGAGACGGACAGAAAAAATAGCCATGAAAGGAAAATTACAGAGTGTGGGGGGTGGGGGGGGAGGCAGGAGGAGGGAGAGGGATGGAAACTCGTCCTTGGTGATCAATGCATTGTGCCATTGTCTGTTCTGTTTCTGCACAAGGACAAAGGCGGAGAAGAGGAGGCGTGTGATGCACATGTCGACAGGCCTTCAAGTGAACACCTGACTGACAGCCGGGTGCAGAGGAACCTGCTCTGCTGCCGGCGTGGGGGCGGCTGTGCCTTGCATGTAGTGGCTTCTTTCAGTCCGGTTAAACACTGGGTCTGAAACATGTGAGACAGACATGTGCCAAGTAGAAGCCAGAAATCAAACTACCAACAATGCAAACAGTGACTAACTTATCAGGAACTGACTCCAGCATCACGGTGCATTGCATGCTGGGTAGTAGCACCAGCCCTGGTACCAAGAGCAGGAGGTTCAAGCCATTTTCACAAACCCCTTTAAGATCTCTTCATATCACCTGGGTGTGATTTATGAAATAATTGAGGTGGGATGGGGGGGTTGAAGTCAACCTGCTGGTATCCCTCAAACCATCACTATAATGGTGATGGTTTGTGCAACCAGGCGGCTACAGGATTTAGACTGGAGGACATCTAATACATATGCCCCTCATCAGCACCCCACTTGCTTTGGTTCCACCATGCTGGCTTCCTTGACGAACGCGTACATCCTCCTGGAAACTTCCAAACAGCCAGCAGCAGCTTAAAGAGACCATTTTAGCAGCGGTGTAATGAAACCGTTTTGTGAAAGACATTTCTGTTCTAATAAAGAGGCTGCGGTTGAAATGAAAAAGATAAATACTATAGATATGGAAAGAAAATTCAAAAAGACAATGACGTATCAAAGGAGGCCAGGGGTCATTAACTTGAAAAAGATTAAGTTTTGAAACTTATGACAAGGCTGTTCAACTTCAACAGCAAGTAGGCCGTATATAAAAATCACCACTGGTTTCAGAGCCAAAGGCAGTAATTAATAAAACTTTTTTATCATCCACAACTTCATTGAGGACATCAAGCATTAAGTCACTTTTGTTTGGTTAAAGTCCAAACTACTAGCAGGAATGCTGCACACTCTGCAAGAACGAAGAACATGGTTCTCTCTCCAAGTATCTCTCTCTGGTTGGAAGTTCTTGCAACTTGTTCTCAACGCATTTAGACAGAACCTTTTCTCATGAGGTGTCTGGCAACTGTTGTGTGATTGGTCAGAAATTTGAAGTGGGCGTGGTCAATGCAGGCTGACATTCTCGCTTTGAGGACTTCCTCTCAAAGTACGAAAAGTCCTGGTAGGAATGAAATTTGTTCTTTTTGTTGCCACTTCAAGCAAATGAACCATTTTCTTGGTTCCTGCAGGAGTGTGTGACAAGCTTAGAGGACCTAAAATGTAGACTCCAAGGCAGAGGGATGGAATTGAACAAAAACTTTTAATAAAATAAAAAGTTGATGTGGCAGCAAAGAAAAAAACCCACAAACCACAGATAGTAAGGAGGCAACCATGGCGCACAGCGAGCCACTAACAGTAACCGAGCTGACAACAGACCACAGAAACAGAGAGATATTCAATCAGGGAGTGGTTTCTGATGAGGATGAGGAGCAGGTGAGCTTCATGAGAAGATGAAGTGCAGCTGGGAGGTGACGGGAAATCAGCAACTGAAGGAAATAATGGCTGGGGATGCAAACTGAAAACGTGAAAATGTCTAATTCTAGGAAAAGAACATGACTGAATAACTACAAACACTAACAATAATAAACTACAAAACCTGTAGGATTATGGAACTGACAACTGCAGCAGATAAACTGATAAACGCAGATAAACTCGTATATATTTACGACTAAGTGCATTTCCCCAAAATCAGGAACTATTACTTGTTTTTGTGAAGACTTTCAGTCACTGTGGCCTTATAGATCACCGCCAGGCTGCACAACACTTTTTGTTTTTAAAGCCGAACTGTTGAACCAATGAAATTTCTAGGGATGCGACTTTTATTTTCTAATAAATAACATCTAAATAAAGCCAAACTCTGGCATGAAAGAGCGAGCGAGAGAAAAACAACAACAGAATCTTGAGCTTGTCAGGTCAAAACTGCAGCAGTGCTGAAGTGCAACCTGCATCAATTACATGTTTTTTCCTGCTCTTGAGCTTTAAAGTGCATCTTGTTTACTGACAACATTGTAATCCTCCTCTGTGTTTGTTGTCATGATTCGTCTGTCATGTTGCGCTTTCCACGCTGTCATTCGCTGCGTTTCCTCTCTCACTGATGCAGTAAATAAGTGTGCAGGAAGTGGAAAACAGGTGTGCTCATATAGAGTGCACAGAAGGAAGTTCACTGCTCTGCAATATTATTTAAATACCTGATTAAAACTCTTAATAACTGCATTATTGTCAATTAGAGTGATTCTTGTTCTGAATAATTAGAAACAAATGCCCCAAAGTAGCAGAAAGTAAATACAGCTTTAATTGCTGACACAATAATTAGAAATCAGATGCTTGTGGTGGACTGGACACCTGTCCAGGGTGTCCCCCGTCTCTCACACAGTGACTGGATGGATGAAAAAACATTTTAGGGTCCCAACTAGTCTGAAGGCATAAACATGGTTGTAAAAAGATGATGATGATGGCTCCATGTGGAAAATATTTAATAACTTTAAAAATTTGAAAACTACACAGAAAGATCAATGAACTACAAAAAAAATCTGTTTAAACAGTCACAGAAATAAAAAGCACCATTTCTGATAGTTTAACCAAAGTCGTCACATGAGATGTCAGCACTTGGAGTGTGTGTTGGGGACGACTCTCAGCTACTACCACCCAAATGTTTGTTCGTTATCTGTAAATTTGACTAAGGCTGATTAGTTGTGGCAGCCATTTTGAATCAGGTTGACTTCAAAAGTTAATTGTAGAAGACAAGCCAATGATTACTGAGTCTCAGAGTTTCCTTCCAACCTGTCCAGTAGTTCGTGAAACATTTTGCTAACAGACAGACAGATAAACACAGATACAGAAATAATCATGAAAATTACATGATTGCCCGCCTTTTTAGGGTAATAAATAACCTGAAAGTAAAGAACATGAATGCAGAATATGAGCTACATTAAAAAAACAAACAAAAATACACCAAATAATAATAATTCATATTAACAAATACTGTAACGTCAGCACTTTTTTGATCCTGTAAAGAACATTGAATCATATCAATCCTTATTAATAGGCTTAAGAAAAAGCTCCAATCTAAGGGTATTTTTGCAGATAGTCAAATGTGCCTGACCTAAATTCAACATAACATTTTTAGTTTTGTTTTGTTTTACAAAAAGCATGGAAGATACACACCGTTCCCCTGAGTTAAAACATCCATCTAAAAAAAGGAGGGCTTACAGGAAAAATGGCAAAAAACTCTCCTGAGATTTAATGCGTTTATACTTAACCCTCCCGTGGCCTTCGGGTCAAATGGACCCGAAGTTACGAGCACTTATTCTCCTCTCTTCAGTTAGGAGGGCTTCAGGAGGGTTAATGCTGAGTAGGACTGAGAGTGTCGTACATAAAACGTCTCATTGTTCAGCAATCAAAGGTTTGTTGACTTGAAATTTTGTGGGAAATAAATCCTGAAGCAGCAGTTGTCTCATCAGTTAATATTTCACTCAGTTTGTGTTGTGAACTGTAGGTCTGTGTCAGGATTAAAGAACGAATGGCGGACAGATTAAAACGGGCAGAGAAATGACCTTTATTTCTCCCTCTGAACTGGTTTAAAACAGCGCATGGTGGTAATTGGACAAAAAAAAGGCAAAGATAAGAGTGGGAACAACAAGGAAAATGGGGAGTCTGAGACAGATAGTAAAACAGAGAAGACAACAGCACACAGGACAAAGAAAACAACAATAACAACACAAGGAGCCTGAGACGACTCTGTCTCTCTACCTGTAATCACCTCCTGCAGGTCAGCTTCTGCCTCGACTCGTCACAATCCTCCAACTAACACCAAACCAAGTCATCAAACGGACATGTCTTCCTCCACCCCCCCTTTCCCTCTCCCCTCTTGTTTTTTGCTCTACACACACACACACACAAGACCTTGATGTTTTTCCAATAATTGGCAACAGAGGTTGACTTTTTTTTCTCTCTCCACCCCCTCCTTTTTTTTCTGTTTATCTTTTTCTCCTGTTTTCTGCTCTTCCTCTTCCTTTAGAGATGAATAGTTGGCTCGGCATCAAAGCCAGACTCCAAGCGGCCATTCTGACCACCACAAAGGGGCGTCGGGCGCTGGCGCGGGGCCAGGTGCTGCACTCGGCCACGCGGGGACAAGCAGTGCAGATGGGCCCTGCAGAGGCCTCGTCCCCTCCACCCCCTCCGCCCAACACCAGAGGTCAGCGGCTAAAGTATCCGAGCGTGTGTTTCCTGTAAGATGATCTGTGCAGCCCATTCCCTTTTGTTTTCATCCGTCGTTATTTGCCTCCACCTTGTCCGTGTGTCTTTATAGACTTTTTCTTCTGTTGCTCAGGGTTTTGTTTTGCAGATCTGAGAGGCATCGACTGCCTGCAAAACACAACCAGCTGAGGTAAACATTTTGCCCTGATCGTGTGTAAATGTCAGAGAGGACCCGACTCCAGATTAGTTGAACACCCCCCCCCCCCAC
>NC_051432.1:27413516-27422489 GCF_001649575.2 Kryptolebias marmoratus
CCCCCCCCCCCAACCTTCAACAGTTCTTGTTTAAATATATAAGTGGAGCAGCCAAGTCCAATGTAGCCCAGGCCAGAACAAATAAATTCTTGTGGAGGACACGGGAAGTGGGCTAGATAAAACAAATGAACAAGCCTGCATACTCCAAACATATATATAAAACCAGGCTTGATTTTCAGCTGATTCCGTCTTCACAAAAAGCCTTTAACTCCTTCACGTTTGACGAACTCCTCTGGAAATGGCCAAGATAAAGTTACTTAGTGACACTGGACTGACAAAGTGTTGATTCTCAGTCTTTCAGGATTATAACAAAATCAATCCAAGCAACTGGATTCTTGAAGTTTAATTGAAAAAGTTCATTAAATGTGAAATCTTGCTGTCAGTTTTTTTTTGTTGGCAAATGGAAAATTTCCTCAAAGTTAAGAAGGGATACACACATTTTAAAAACAGTCCCACTGTTCAAATTTTGCCTAAAATTTCCAGTAGAGTTTCTTTTTACCATCCATCCATTTACTTCAGCTTATCTGAGATCAGGTTGTGGAGGTAACAGCTCCTCTCCAGCTCCTCCTGGGGATCCCGAGGTGTTCCCAGGCCAGAGAGGATATTTAATCCCTTCAGCAAGTTCTGGGTCTTCCCCGGCAGTCTCCTCTCGGTGGGAAATGTTTCCAAATAATAAAGTCCTCATCGTATCTGTAAGGCTGAGCCAGGCCACCTTATGATGGAAGCTGATTTCAGCCGCTTGGATCCAGGATCTAGTTCTTTCAGCTATGATCTATATATCATGATAGGTTAGGGTTAGAATGTCGACATGACAAACTGAAGCAATGCCCTCGTTAAAGAAGATGATGCCCCAATCCTCTGGTTTATCTCCTGCCATCATTTGTAAACCAAACACTAAGGATACGTAAACCTAAAATTAGAGACTCTTAACCCAGAGGAAGCATGCCACCATTTCTGGGATGAGAATCCCACCTTATGGTTGAGAAACAGTTGCTTCATGCAGTAAAACTGGAGGTCATAACTTGAAGACGGCAACAAAACCCACATCATCCACAAAAAGTAGAAATGAGATCCTGAGGTTTCAAAACCAGACATTCTGCTCTGGGAGACTACTCTTTGAGATGAACACCACAAACATGATCAGGGACGAGGTGCAGCCCTACAAGAGTCCAACCTGCACCGGGAACAAACTCAGCGTTTGAATACAGAAAAGGCCCTTGATTTGGTTCAACTAGGAACCGATTACACTTAATGGTGCCCCGTCACTCTTGCAGTATCCATCCATCCATCCATCCATCCATCCATCCATCCATCCATCCATCCATCCATCATCCATCCATCCATCCATCCATCCATCCATCCATCCATCCATCCATCCATCCATCCATCTATCTTCTTCCTCTTATCCGGGGTCGGGTCTCGGGGGCAGCAGCCTAAGCAGGGAGACCCAGACTTCCCTCTCCCCAGCCACTTGGGCCAGCTCCTCCGGGGGAATCCCAAGGCGTTCCCAGGCCAGCCGAGAGACATAGTCCCTCCAGTGTGTCCTGGGTCTTCCCCGGGGCCTCCTCCCGGTGGGACGTCACCAGGGAGGCATCCTCACCAGATGCCCGAGCCACCTCAGCTGGCTCTTCTCAACGAGGAGGAGCAGCAGCTCTACTCTGAGTCCCTCCCGGATGACCGAGCTTCTCACCCGATCTCTAAGGGAGAGCCCAGACACCCTGCGGAGGAAACTCATTTCAGCCGCTTGTACTCTTGCAGTACTACCTACAAAATGAAATGAGGGGGGCTGAGTCTTTTCCAGGTCTATAAACACAGGTAGACTGGAAAGTCAAACCTCCATGACCTTCTACCAACTCTGTAAGGATGTAGCTCTGGTCCACAGGTCCAATATTCTAAGACCATGGTTCTTTTATTTTGAAGGAGCTTTAAATTATTGCTTTGACACACCAGGATTTTTTCCTTTCACTTATCTTTTGTGTAACTTTTAAACTTCATGGAAGTAATCAGCTGTATTTTCTTTTCTTTCTGCATTTCTTGCTCAGCATTTAGTGTCATTTTTTTACATTTTGAAAAGTATTTTTGCTATCCTGAGCCATGAGTTTAAGAAAAAAAAACCCACATGTGAGACAAAAAGTGAGATAAGCTAAAATGTTAAGTCAACATCCCGCAATCATTCATGTGACTTTTGGATGGTGCAAACGTCTGAAAGGGGATGTTAAAAAGCAGACATAAATACTTGTGGGTGAACAAAAGACAAAGGCAGTATTTTTTCATACACTGCATGCTGTCATGCATGAATTCCTGGCTTCAGCCATATGTTTAGGATTAGATGTACTCTTCCGTGAGACGAGAACACATTCAACAAAGTCAAGCTGTTTCCCTGCTGTTTATGAATTAATTAGGCTCTATCCACACCCTCTCCTCAGAGTTCTCTAAAACTGATAGTATAATAAATACTGTACAAACTGGGGTATGATTTTTATTTTCCAATAGTAAATTTAATGTTAAAGTTTTTTTATAAACCTGCATGTGTTTAGACTTTAAGATACAAGCTGGAAAATATCAGGATGAGGTAAAAATGACGACTAATTTCTGTCAAATGTGTGCAATCAAGATAAAAATGTCCTAACGTGCCACAAACAATATCTGTTTTTCTTTAGCATGATGGTTCTGTGAAGGGTAACTTAAATTAGTAAAGCAGTAGTAGATTAAAACTTTATTACTTGAATTTAAACCATTTAGAGGGAATCGTGTCGACCAAAAACACTGTTTCTGACATGCAAATATATTTAAAAGTTTATAGCTAATGTGTAGGCAAATAACTTCAACATTAAAATGATAGTCTGGTAATAGTTGAAGTGATGTTCTGTCAAATAGTTATCTGTATTTTGTAACTTATTAACTGTGACATCCGTCATAGAGCATGGAGAAAGAAGCAGAAGTCTTCGTCCAGGTTAGGCTAATGGCTCGGCATTTAAGGCCTGTTTGTTTGTTTTTAATACATTTTCCAGTCCACC
Organism: Kryptolebias marmoratus; assembly: GCF_001649575.2. Lineage (NCBI taxonomy): Eukaryota > Metazoa > Chordata > Actinopteri > Cyprinodontiformes > Rivulidae > Kryptolebias > Kryptolebias marmoratus. The sequence continues at coordinate 27,416,534 of NC_051432.1, forward strand.
AAGATTTGATTAAACCTTGTCCTGACTGTATGTTGATCAGGCAGACCGATTCATTCAGCAGCTTCGGCACCCACAACACAATATAGGCACAGGTGTCAAACTCCGTTCCTCGGGGGTCGCTCTCCTGCGTGTTTTAGACGTGTTCTTGCTTTAAAACACCTGGTTTAAATGGATGACTTGTTGCCGTGCTCCTGGAGAACTTGATGATTGGGTGAGGAGGTGATTAAACCCTTTGAATCAGGTGTGTTGGAGCAGAAAAACCTAAAACTTCCAGGACAGCAGCCCTCGAGGCCTGGAGTCTGACACCCCTGATACAGGCGATCTGTCCTCGGCACACACACATTTATGTAGAAATGTTCAGAAAACAGCAACAACCGTTTTTTAATCTTCCGGTTGTAATTTATAGAAGGAATCCTCACATTGGAAACCACATCAGGCTGCTTTAAGCATGAAATGTGCTTTATAAATAAAGTTGGACTTGACTTGAGATGCACCAGGTTGAAGACGCAGCCATGACTCCAACAACATACAGAAACACAGAGTGCAGCACACAATGGGAGAACTAATGCACTTTCTTGTAAGCATGTCCTAATATATTATATTTTTATATTATTTTATGTGTGTATATGTTTAAAGAATGTAGGCTTTCCAACAAACAGGCAAAGTAAAGAAAAGAGCCACCAGCAGAGGAACCTTTTAAAGCAAAGTTGACACAGAATAAGCTTCAAAACACAACATTTATTCAAACAGCTTTGAATTGTTTGAGTGTTTTTAGATGGCTACAGGTCACAAATCCTAACTGATTTCCAAAAGTGAGCATGCATTCACCATTGTCTGATAGAGGTAAGACAATAACTGCATCAAAACATCACGTAGCTTCGCTCTGAAAGAAAAAAAGGCTTTTCATCCTACAGTTCAGGTACTATTATCTCCCACAGCAGAGAGGTTATTAAACCCAAGTATATGAAACAACCCAGCAGGCTTAATTTGACCACTATGAAAAACAGTACAGTAGTTAGTTCCAACATAGATAATAGCTCATTTAACACAGAAAGCTTACTAATTAAAAGAGCAAAGAAAATGGTAATGAAGTTGCCTAAACAGGGTCAACTGTTGGGTTGTTTAGCTTCGGAGTTAAAGTCTTTGCTGTTAGAAAATTATGAGCAAAGCAGGCTGGTGTTGTTTTTCTGTAATAATGGGCATTATTTTCACTTTTATGTGTTCCTCCTACAGAGAAAATAGGCCTGATCTCTCCCTTTGTGGTTGCTCCAACTGTTCACTTCCACCACCCACACAACACATTTTCCCAGGCAACAATGTTCCTCCGAAGTTTACTCACAATAAATAACGCTATGCCCAAAGCAGTTAGCAGTGGCCCCGCTCTCCGTTTCCTGGCTGCAGTTGAAATGAAATGGTAATTTTGACTTGAGGAGGATTTCAAAGGGATGGCCTCCACTTTTCATCTTGATGCATACCACGAGCTCGCCGACACATTCACGCTGGGATTTGAGGAAAAAAAAAAAAAAAAAAAAAAGACGAGAAAAAAGCTGAATTTTAAGTTTTTCTATGAACTTTCTTCTTTTTTCCTGCCATCTCCCCACAGATAGAGATGTAACGTTGCTGAGATCTCTCCCCCAGATGGACAGCATTTATATAAACAACCACCCCCGGTTCAGGCAGCGTTTGATTGATGTGTCATTGTCCAAAGATTGTTTCCAGGCATTTGAATAGATAATTCAGCATTTGATGTAGACGTTTTTCTTCAAAGTGCCAAGGGTCAGATGTGGGGGTAGAGCAGAGGTGTCCTATATCTCCCATACTATTTTTGCATCCAAGGCTTCAACCAGCCTGTCTGCTTCTCACTGGGGAGATTGACTGACACTTAAATCATTCTGCTCAAGATTATAGCACGGTTTCCAAAACTCCGTCTGAGAGCTGCCTGAAGAACTCTGTTATGCAAATACCTTTGTCTCAAACAAAAGACCGTGAGAGTGTATAGATGTGTCTTGTGCCTGTTTGTTTCCTAGGCCTGCCTACAGTCCGATAGCGAGATTGGAGCGAGACCAAAGAAGCAGCCAAAGGATTGGCCCAAAGGCACATTATCTCAGCTACAAGGAGAAAGAAATGGAATTTAAACACCCAAAACAAGGTGTGGCACACCTCAGCGGCACTCATTGCTTCATGAAATCTTGCACAACACAAAATCCCCTCTAAATTCCCCCCCTTGTCAAAGTCTTATCACGCTAACCCAGTTGGCACAGTGGTATCAAGGGTCTCCTTTCAGGGTGCTGGTTAATCACGACTCATTGTCAGTACGCCATTAGGGAAGAGTCCAGATGACAAAAGCAAATAAAAAAAACAGTGATGTCTTCATTATCTCCCAGCACTGCAGCCTGTGTAGAAAGGCCAAGGTTAATTACTGTTGATTAGACGTCAGCGTGCCGGGACGAGGGAGCGTTCAGATCTCACAGAGCGCACCACAGAGACGCGAGAGGAAAGGACGGGGTCGCTCTCAGACACTGATGGGAAATGAGGGTCAAGTGGTCCTCCTTGGTGGGTTCAGCTGGTTGGGAAAAAGAAAAGGAATGCAGATGAGGCTCAGTGACAATATATTTTATCTGCTGTGTGTATGTGTGTGTGTGCAGAGTAGTATTTTAGTGCTTTAAGCTGCTTTGAGCTGATAGTTTAGTGATGTTCAGTCTAATAGTTATCAGCTGAGACATCAGTGATGGGTCACAGAGTTTGGAGAAACGGGCAGAAGTCTTCAGCCAGGCTAGGCTAATGGCTAACCTAACAAGGGCCATTTTTTTCAAAGTTTATAAAACAATCAAAAGCAACAGACCGGTGTGAAAGAATGCTACATTAGCTAATATCAAACTTCAACATTTTTGCATGACTTAAATTGTTCAGTTTTATCAGGATTTGGGTTTTTGTTGTTTTTTCTTTGTGTTTTCCTTTGCATTTTGGGTTATTGTTTTCATGTTTTGTCTTTGTTTTGTTTCTGTCTTTTGTGTTCCGTCATCTTCTTCTTCTTCTTTCTGATTTTTAATGGCGGGTGACATCTAACGTTAAGATGTATTATCGCCCTCTACTATGCTGGAGTGTGGACCAGAGTACCTCCCTTTAATCTAAATTCTTATATATAATCCTGTTTCCTTCAAAAATGTAATAACCACTTTATTTATTTTATGTTTAATTAATATCTTATTAAGTTTTAATGTCTCTATATCATATTTCCTAATTTCTTGTTTTAACTTTTCTCTACTTACTGTATATTTTTCATAATAAATTATTACATGTTCTACTGTCTCCATATCCCTACCACATTCACACCTACCTGTTGGATGTTTACCTATCAAATATAAAGTTTTATTTAATCCAGTATGTCCGAGCCGCAATCTTGTCATTACTACTTGCTCTTTTCGATTTTCTCCAATTATTTCCATATTCCCTGCTTTCTTTTGTATATGAAATAAATGATGACCTTTAGTTCCTTCCTCCCACAACTGTTGCCATTCAGATTTAATTTTGCATAATTTTTCCATAATTCTATTTTGTTTTAAAGATACCTTAGCTAAATGATCTGCCATATCATTCTCTTCTATATCTTCATGAGGTGTTCTGTCATCATTCACTTCTCCTCTGTTTATTTCTTGTCTTCCTGCCACGCCCATCTTCACCTGTTCCCATAATCATCCTCAGCTTTAAAACCCGGTCATTTCCTCCACTTCCCCGTTGGTTCATTGTCTCTGGTATGTCTCTTGTCTTCTGGTTCCCTTGCCTCACCTTTTTGTTGTGTTTATATTTTGGATTTTTGCTGCCACCACAGCCTTTTTCTTTTATTTTAATAAATTCTTTTTTTGAAACGAGTCTACGCTCCGGGTTCATCATGCTCTCCACGGATCTTGACAAGTTTGTCACCGTTTTCTCAACAGAACAGCATCCGTGCATAAATGTATTTCTGCTTTGGGCGTGCAGCGTGTCTACGCCAACGGTGCTGAGGCTGCTGCATCTATCAACCCAAAGGTTTACTCAGCTCCTGATATTGTCAGCAGCTTCAGCACCATCGACGTATCCACCGCCTATCCTCCGCCTATCCTCCGCACACATGCATTTGTTTAATAATACGGACATTGTTCAATTAAGAAAATAACAACAAACGAAACAAATGTCGTCATGCAAAAGTTTTGAGCTGTAATATTAGAAAATGGAATACTTTTTTCACACCAATGTATCATTTTTGAGAAAGACTTGTTTTCTAAGCCTGAAAAACAAAATGACTCAAATATCTCTTTCTTATTTGGTTCATGTCTTGTTATATTTTGTGTTTTGAAACATTTCCATAAATATATAGCATGAGACAACAAAAGATTACATGTGAGAGATGCATTCATAAATATTCTAAAATGGTAAAACCTTCAGTTGGGAGAACAAAATGAAGGCAGGCTTTATTGTTTCTGCCCACAGGAAATCAAAATGTCATAAAAAGGTCACCGAATGTATCATGAATTTAAAAAACGCAAATTCAAAACAAGGCATGGAAGGGAAGGTTTAACAGATGGACCAACGAAGAGAGGAGGTAAGATACACAGAGGGACTGATGAGACATGAGCAAAAACAACAAAAATGAATCCTTCAGTTACGCATGAGAGAATCATGTGATTTCTACCTTCATGTGATTTCTACCTGCTTGTTGGAAGGCAAAAAACGATTTGTAGTTAGTTTGTTGCATCAGTCAAATGGTTATCTTGTGTTTAGCTGCAGAAATCATCAGGAGGACTAATTAAACCTGCTTTACCATAATTTCCTAAAGAACCACCCAGAACAATGATCTCAGTGGGTTGCAATATCGAGCTACCAGATACTATAAAATTAGAAGAAAATGTTTGGATATATCAAAAAATGTCCAACTTTTAGAGAAAAAAACCTGTACAATTTGTCATTAAAAATCTTTGGACAGATTCAGTTGAACGCCCTGGAAGTTTTAAACCAAATCTTTGCAACTATCCATCAATCCATCCAGCTGGTGCCTAAGGCGGGGGACACCCTGGACAGGTAGCAAGTCCACTTAGAGACAAATGAGACAAACAACCATTCACTCTCACTCCTAGGGACGATTTAGTTTCCAGTTAATGCCTGGAAACCAGAACACTCAGAGGAAACCCACACATGCACAGGGAGAACATGTAAAATCCACACAGAAAGGCTGGAGACGAACCTGGGACCTTCTCACTGTGAGGCGACAGCTCTAACCGCTGCTCCACCGTGCTGCTCATTCCAACCAGTCAGTTCATAAAGACTCAGAAGTTACTTAAGGCAAACAGCTACTTGATGCAAACATAGTTAACCTGCAGCTGTTTGAAAGGTTCCAAACTAAAAGTGACGTTAAACTCTGCAGAGGTTTTTAGGTCATTTAAAAATGATTTACAACTGATTAACTTTGGAGGGCAACCTGGTTCAAAATGGCAACCAGTGTCAACTGACCTTAACAGCACAAAAAGAGACATATCTCCATCAGTTTTACGGATATTGAGCTAGAATTTGGTGTGACAGTAGCTGAGACTGATCCCTGACACATATTTTTACTGCAACATGTTTGTTTAATTTTTTGTCACTATTTGGAGTTAACCAGTCTGTCTGTTAGTAAAGCATCTCATCATGTAACTTTCTGAAAGTAATCACTAAATCTTCATCAAATCAAGTCAAGATTGATGCCATGAGGAAACACAAAAATGGCTTTAACTCAGTCGATTTTAGAGATACTGAGCTCGAACGAAAACTTTATTTTCAGGATTTGGGTTTTTTCAGTTTGTTTTCATGTTTCTTTTGGGTTTTTGGGTTTCAGTTTGTTGTTTTTGTTATTTTACTTTACTTTACTTTACTTTATTCAACAGACTTGTAGTCCACAAAAGCACAACACACAACACATACAAAAACAGATAAAAAAAAAAAAAAA
>NC_051432.1:27426205-27456504 GCF_001649575.2 Kryptolebias marmoratus
GAACACAGTTCAAACAGGACTTTTCTAGAGGACTCAATCCACTCAAAGTCGAATGTGTTTGATGCGAGCAGCACAAGCTCTTCCTGGCACATAGTCTTGATTTTGACCACAAGAAAGTTTAAAAACTCATCCTCTACTATAAGCTTTCCATCAGTAGTGTTGTAGATCTGCGGTTTGATTCGGGGGCGACGAGAGAAGGGAGCTCCCGTGCCTGACTCTGCGCTGTCCGCCATCTTTCTTGTTTCTGTTTGAGTTACTGTTTCAGTTTAGGTTTTTCCTGTTCTTGTTGCTGTCTGTGCTTAAAACCTGGTCACTTCCCTCACTCCCCTGCTGGATCATTGCTCTTGTTTCCTTGTTGGATGTTCTGCTCCATGCCTGGTTACTTTATGTTCAAATTTAGTTCTTGATTTTTGCTGCCACCTCAGCCTTTTTGTTTTTGTTCATTTTATTTTTAATAAATTAGTTTTCATTACAAAATGAGTCTGCCTGACAGTTTGATCAAAACATCTACAACATAAGACGATCTTAGTCTAAAACTCTGGCATGAAAGGTGGCGGGTGATAGGCATTCCTTCACTGAATGTTAGGCCTTTAATTTAGTTATGGATCTAATATTTTAAAGGTTCTGTCATGTTTGCAAAATATTCTTGAGTCCGTTAGAAAGTCTGACTTTACCCTCTTCTTAAAACAAGATCCATATCTGAGCTACAAGCTTCTTTTTTGTTTGTTTGTTTGTTTGTTTGCCGCCATCAACAAGACAGTTGCTCATGAGTTGCCAAAACATCTGTCTGTATTTTTGTATCAAAGATAAACAAGCCCAAAGGTCAGAGCTGGGTGATATTTGTCTTTAATGCATGATTTGCATCTCTCTGTTGCCTCTGTAGCCAAAATAATTACGGCCGTGGCGGTGGTGGAGCCGGCAGCCGCGGCGGCAGGACGGTGTCACCTTCACACCGTTTGCAGAGTGAGAGCTCGCTTTGTTTAAATTTCCCAGATCAAAGGGTGAGATGCAAATTCCTGCAGCTTCCACGCCGCCATTTGATGTTTCAGGGAGCCAAATTATTTCGGTGATTACAGTCGCCGTGGACAATCGAAGGAGCAGTCCAAACAAGGTCCTTATTGTGGCGCTCAATTAGTGGTGTGACATCTCAGCAGCCGACGTCTGAGAGGCGTCCGACAATAAGAGAGGCTGTTGGGGCTGATAAAGTGATTTGGTTTGGTGGGGCCCTTTCATCTTCGCTGACAGCGGGCTGCTGGAGGCTTCTGGGTATTCTCCCTGCACTGCCTCACACCTCTCCTTTATTGTGACAATAGCGCCGCTGCGTTCAGACTTTCAGAGATCCCGGAAGCTTCCAGCTCAGACAACAACTTCAGTGAGTTGTCATTTAGATGTTTTTATTTGGTTTTTTTTAGACGAGGTCCTCTCTGTGCAATTAAAATATAAACAATGAGCCTGTAAGGAAGCATTAAACGAGACGATCAAACAAATTACAGCTGAACAAGAGTCAAATATAAAGTTCTTCTCCATAAAAGTCCGAATCATCCGCTGCAGAATAGTGGTGATAATGTTTTTGCCTGTGTCTGTATTCATTTATCGGTCTGTTAGCAGAATATCTCATGAACCACAGGGTGGGTTTTACTGAAGCTCTCTGAAAGTAATCATCAGGTGTACATTCACAACTGCTTACCTTTAGGAGTCAAAATTAGTTATAAACAAGCCAAATTTAACAGATATTGAGCTGAAATTTGGTGATGTAGAGGGTGAGTCATTCATGTGAGATCTGTTTGTAAAACTTTGGCGTCAACTATCACAGTTAACTGTCCGTCTGTTAGCAAAATATCTTGTGAACCACTGGACAAAATTTAATGAAACTCCCAAAAAGTAATCATTGGGTAAACAAGTGATTCACTTTTACAGATAACCCAATAAAAGATGGCCACCACAGCTAATTGACATCCACAGAAATGGTTATAACTGATACTGAGCTACTATTTGGTGCGGTAGTAGCTGAGAGTTGTCACCAACACAACTCAGGAGAGCTCACAGTAATGCATGAGCTCGTACGTAATGTCATTTACAGGGTTAGATTTGTTAAATGAAAATACGAAATAATCTACACAACTTGTGAATTTGTATATATAAAAAAAAAATCATTTTTTTATATATTTAATATATATATATATATATATTTGACACATGACACAGTGAGACATTCTCGTGTTGTCCTAATGTTTCTACACCACCTCTGAAGTTGTTGTCGGCATCATTATTGTTTTGTTTTCGCGCTCAGCTGAAAGGGTAACTTTGCCCGTGGGAAGGACAGAGAAGCAGCGGATCGGGTTCAGCTGATAACACTTTGCATTCTGCAGGCACCAATGACAGCTCTGATGCCTGCCGTTTGATCGTCTCTTTCATGTTCTCCTCCTGCTCTCGGCCGAGGTGAAGCACGCCGCCGACATTTACACACATTCAGATTTGACTCGTTGTTGTCAAGGTGATGGACGGAAGACTTGGAGGGATGTTGGTTTTAAGGCGCTTCGGGCTTTCTTTTGACCAGCTGCTTCGTGTACAATTAGCATCCAGACAGGAAACCTTTGTCTTCAGACAGACGTTGCAGAAATAAATCTGTTCCAGAGAAAGTTGAACACAAACAGGGTGAAGAGATCTACAAGCTATTTAAACCCAGTTTTCAATAAAAGTAGTAAAAAAAGACATATCATCACTGTCTTCCTTTTTTATTATTTCATGTTTTTGCAGAAATCAACAGTATTGACATGTGCCTGGAGTATTTTGATTGGCTGACCAGACTTGTGGCCATAGTTTATTTATTGGAAAAGAAAGAGTTTTTTGAGATAGTTTCTGCTTAAAAGCAAGAATATGAAATGTTTAAGCTAAAGAATTTTCTTGTTTTTTTGATAAATGAAAGTAATGAAGTGTAACTAATGTAACTAATGGATGCTGTACCGTTACTAACACTGACTTTAAAATGTTCAATGTTAAATATCTGAAGGCTCTTTGTCCTTTTTAGCCTGGAGGAATCTGCATCATTTTAAAAGTTTGTTTGATAATCAGCCTCACCTGGTACTAAAACTACAGCCTAACAAGTTAAATCTCCTTTTTATTGCTTTTCTTGTCTATATTTTGTTCTATAAACACATTTTACTCTGGCGATGTTTCATCATTCTCAACATGTACCACAGGAGAGGTTGGTGTAAATTATTCAGTCCTCAGATAAACACAATAAATCCTGACAACATGGTGACTGTAACATTTGAACATCTTCACATTGTTGAAATGTCGCCACACAGCTTCCATCATGTTGTGCTGATGTCATCATAGCCTCTCATGTAGCATCAAGAGATTTAATTAATAATAAATAATTTGCAAATCAGAGCTTTTATATTAATAGTTTGCTGAGTTATTTAAAAGTGTTATTTGGTCGTGAATTGTCATATTCAATATATGATTAGATACTGCTAATAAACAGTGTGCAAATATTGCTAATATATGCAGATATATTAAAAAGTAATAATTTCTGAGTATCAGATTAGCCTGACCAGTTCCAGTCACCACCTATTAATGTATGAATCTCTAATAATGTTCATAAATGTCGACTATTATATATAACTTAATGAACACAAGATGCTCTGTCTTTTTAGTCACATACTGCAGTTTTAAATGATCAAATTATGTTGATTAAAGACTAAGAAACCGGTACATTTCTTCATTGTAACATGTTTCGTTCCAGCAACAGGACGTTTAGGAGCTAATATACCAACAGCAGCTCGATGAATTTAATGTTCTTTTCCAGCGATTTCTGAGGCGACGTCGGTTCAACTAAATGTTGGAAAAGCTTTCGGCTCAAAGACGGTTTGGGTTCCTCTTCTGCTCTGTTCAGGATTCTGTTCTGATCTGGAAATAGCTGCTTATCCAGAGGAACACATAACACTATTAGACGTACTTTAATTACACGTAGGCCTGCCTGTTTTTTTTCTTCTTCTCTGCAGCGAAAATGCTTCGTGTTTGTTGTTGGTTCAAGGTTCTCAAAAGGATGTGCTGGCATGAGGAGGGTTCTGGCAGGGAGGAAACCTGTGGTGGTGCTGGGGGGGTGGGGGGGACTGTTATTGTTTGAAAAGCATGTAAGCGGCCCTCACAATACCACATCCACGGAAATGAAGCAGTGCGAGGGAGAGAAATAACCAAAGAGGAGGAAAAAAAAAAAAAAAAACTCTTGCGGAGCTTTGACTGATGACTTAACAGCCGAAACCGAATTTGTCTTTTGCCGCGAGATGTCAGATGCCTTGCCAGTGAGAGAAGAAGAGATGGAAAAAAAAAAAAAAAAAGCCCACCACAGAATCTCCCGTGTCTTTCTCGCCCTCTCTTTTCTCCTCCGGTTTAAGACGGCTTGCTGAATGCGAAAACATCAAAGGCCTGACACTCAGAAAGTACACTGTTGTTCCAGAAACCACATGAAACAAACGGAGGAAGATGGAGGAAGACTCCGAGATGAAGCGAGTTTTTCTTCTTTTGTTTTCTTTCCTCGTACTTGAATAGGCAACTGTGGAGGAAATCAGTTTGGAAACGGAGGAAGATTAACTCTTTTTATCTGTTTGTTTCAAACGTCCTCTGTTGGCCTCTTCCTGGCTCACCAAGGCCACAACAAAGCAGAGGTGTGCTCCTCTTTTAGTTTTTGTTTTTAAAACCACGACTCCTCCACAAACACAGCTGATGAGAGCAGAAATGGAGCCGAGGAGGAGGTTTCTAAAGCTTCAGCTCTGACTCATTGTCATTAAGGCAGCTCTCTATAATCGGAGCTAAACATAGAAAGGAGAAAAGTCATCCTCTGCCACAAACATTCCTCGTGCCTTTAAACAAGGAACGTAACAAAACAGCCTCCAACCACCGCAGCAGAGCAGCTTTTATTCCTTCATGTCCTTATCTTCTCTGAGAGACCTCCCAGGAGCAACAAGCCACTTCTCACCATCAGTCTGAGACGCTGATGGTCATTTTCCGTTTCTAGAAACGTTTTTGTCCAAACAGAAACACAGAAAACGACCCAAACGCTGTAGTAACTTTGCCAGGCTTGTATGTAGCGCTGTAACATTTAACATCGCCACGAATAGAGCAGAGAAAAAACCCCAAACACTGTTAATATTGTAAACCTCGGGCCAGATCGGGACCAGCTCCCCTGTCAGCTGGTTCCAGAAGTTTTTAAGTCCCGCCCCCTCCATGTAAACGATTGTTTAGGCCACTGGTGTCCAATCCTGGTCCTCGAGGGCCACTATCCTTCATGTTCTCATTGTTTCCATGCTCTTCAGCAGCTCTTCAAGTCCTGCAGAAGCCTGTTACTCACTCAGTCATTCAAACCAGGTGTGTCACAGCAGAGAAACATCGATGGCCCGGTCCCGATACTCGCCCTCCACCCGACGCCCCTCTATGAAGCGTGTACTCAGTACTCATCGACTTGCACCTCTGGGCCATTACTGTGACATCCAACATGGCCAACCGGTCGCTGTTTTGGTATTTTAAGAAGGTGCCAGTACGATTTTAAAAGTACAGTTTAGGTATTTTTGCTTTCCGAGGTCATTGCAGGAGATATTTGTCTGTTCAGATGTTTTGTTCTGACTTGTTGATTGTTTTCACACCTGTACAGCAGAATGAAACAATATTTATTTCCATACTTTACATCTGAAAACTGCTTTTTTCGTGACAGACGCAGCTCGCTCTGTCACTACCGCCATATTTCTGCTGTTTAATTCAAAACCCTTTCATTGTCGATAAAGATAATAAAAAAAAATCAAAACGTCACATGCAGCGATGAATTGTGGGTAAACGCTTCGCCGAAGTCCACCTGGATGCGGGCTTATCCAGAGGGCGGATGTATTACACAAAGGGGGCGGGGCTAAAGAGCACTCCGGAGAATTGGGACACACTCAAACCCTTCAGCATGAACGAGGGTGCAAGTGGTAGTATTGGGACCGGGCCTAAAACAGGCAGGATAGTGGCTCATTGAGCACCACTGGTTTAGGCTGTCCACATGAGGACATAATGACGGTCTTTGAAGACTTTCTCATTCTCCAACCTAGTTTCAAAAGTTATTATTTAGGGCCTCCTAAAGCGGTGGTTTCATGTCGATTCAAGACTGAAATGATAAAAAAAAAAAAAAATGCTGTTCCCGTGTGGACAGGACCTAACTGTCTACAAGCTTTGTACTCTAAAAGAGTATAGCTGTGTGTGTGTGGGTGTGTGTGTGTGTGTGTGAGTGCTTCCACCTCCCACCAACTGAGCCGTCCTCAGAAAGGTTTTCTGTAAAAATCAGTCACACCATGGCAGGATTACTACTGTAAAAAAGAAAGCATCACCTGGAAGAAACTCTATGCTCCTTTTTCCCTTAGATGCTCAACAAAGTTTCTGGCTTCCCAGCTTGAGGCGCAGGATTTGTTTTTGACCTACACGAGCGTCCTCGGCCTCACGTTCCCTTCCAAACAGCGAAGCGAGAGAAAAGAACACGTCTGAAATCCACACTCAGCTGTATCAAGCAAGGTTACAGCGTTTCAGGGGGAGTGCACCAGGATATGTGTTTACCTCACAAATATAAAGTACGTCATATTTTCTTTTCCTGTAATGGCTAACCATTACAGATAATCTGCACTGAGGTTTAAGCCTGTGAATGAAAGAGTTCAGTAATTCCAGATGGAAATGGAGTCGGAGCATCTTCACTGAAGATTTCCCATTAGAAGTAATCTAAATCCAGGATTAGGCACAATTAAAGCTGTTTTGATGTTTACACACACACACACACACACACACACACACACACACACTGAAGAAACTGAGCAGAAGATGAAATATTAGACTGAAGACAGCAGCTGTGCTTTATTTTTATTCTCATTTTCTCAGATGAAATAATTTTAGATCTAAAATCTCTGTAATCCCGTCTTTATAGAGAACAGTCACTTCACTTCAACGCAACCAAAGAAACTGAAAAATCTACAAAAGCAATTAGGACTAATTTATACAAAATTTCATCATATTCTCCTTTAAAGTTCTCACTACGTAAAAGTCTGTCAACCGCTAAGGAAAAGCCCGTTTCTGTGTGTTTGTTTGTTAGTCTGTTAGCGAACTATCCCATGAACCACTGGATTTATTTTAAGTATTTATTCAAATGAATAACTTAACCCTATTCAAAATGGCTGCCACAGCTAAGCCACCTTATCAAACACAGAAGTGGCTGTAGCTACAGCTGATTTTGATGTGGTAGAAGCTGAGAGTCATCCTCTGAGCGCTGACACATCTCATGAGATCTCACTGTAATCTAACCTCATTTACAACGTTTGGTATAAGAGGAAAGAAATGCTAGGCCTTATAGTTGAGACCTGTGGTCAGGGGCGGAAATTAGCACCCACCACCGGCCAAATCCGGGTAAATATTTGAAGTGGCGGGTGAATTTGATCAACACACACGCCACTGTGGCGGGTTGGCAATTTGAACAGAAAAGGTGTTATTTGTCCTCCTGACATATAGGGGGCAGCAATGTGCTCGAGTTGCTGCTGTTACGTCGAGCCGCGTTCCCCCATCAGATACGGTTCCTCCTGCGTCTCCGCAGCGTTCGTGTTCAACGCTCATAACCGCCGCGCTGCAAGGGAACTAAGGAGACCGTGAAAGGTCAAACAACTTGTTTTGGCGAAGTTAACCCACAGTTCTGCTAGCGTGATAGACAGACAGACAGACTCTGTTGTGGACAATATAGACAATGTGTGGACAAAAACAGTTAATAATTAAAATAAATAATGACTTATCTATTAACAGAATTGCTTAGTGGCAAATATTTCTCTTTAAAAAAAAAACATTCTTTTAGGAATAAAATGTGCTAATATTATCATAATACAGAGGAATAAACACAGTTAAAGACTTTTTGGTAAATTATTTTTGTCCCATGTTTTAGAGGGGGAACCGATTATTTCAGATGGCTGAAATATTTGGTTCCCCCCTGGTAACTTTTGCAAAAAAAGAACAAATGTCTCCAAACACAGTTAAAGACTTGTTGTCCATGATGAGAGGAATAAACACAGTTAAAGACTTGTTGGTAAATTAACTGATTGTTGTTGGAAAATTAATGATCTAAATAACATTCGACCCGAATGTTATGTAAAACAGAAAATAAAATAGCTTCTCCTCACAACATCTAATTGGTGTTAGACTGCATGTAATCTGTAGTGGGTCGAGTGCTAAAAACATTACAACTTACATACAAAAACTTACAAAAGCACAAAAAATACTTAAAAAACACTCCACAGAAATGACTTTCACTTGTCTGAATTTTTTATGTACAGATATGGATCTTTTAATGGTTTAAAATAAAAAAAATAAAATAAGAAAAATCTAGTTATTTCCATGCAGTGTCCAGAAAGAGGAGTTGTTCAGCTTGTAGGGCAGCACAACTGCTTCCACCCACCTCCATCATCATCATCATCATCATATGAAATAAGTTTTTGTCACAATAAAAAATAGTGGCTGGTAAAATATTTGAGTGGCTGGTAAAAAAAATTTAATTTCCACCCCTGCCTGTGGTCCATTTAACTTACATTTTATCTTTCATTTGGGTTTGCCATGAGGATTATAAGAGTTAATGTTAACATTAATTAATGCCTTCATTGTAATCAGTGAAATTTTGTGGCATTAGCTCGCAGTGGACTGACCATCCTGTCTGTGTAGAAAATAAAAACTGATTTTATTTCATATTTTGGTGCATTTGGTTTATATTTTGCTTTGTAGCTCCACTGATGTCACACCAATGTTTGCTCAGCAGTTTAATGACATCACTTTTGGGTTTTCTTCTGGCCAGAAGAAGCAGAGGAGTTAAACAAACCCAAATATATGATTAAAGGGACGGCTTAGTCGTCGTTTTGTTAAAGTGGGTTTCTGTGGCGCCTCTATGATCAGTCATTATCTTACCTGCACTAGATGTTTGGAGAATCAGGGAGAAATTCTCATATTGGAATCAAACTAACAGATGCTCGGAACAGATCTCATTCAGGAGTGAATTTCCATCATATAAAACAATTCAATCTAACTTTTATTTACTCTAAAAACTGTCCATGTTAAGACATGTTAAGAAATACATTTTGTGTTGCAGTTTCTTGCATACAGACTATGTGTTGTGTAAGAATCCAGAGTAACCATGTAATGCCAAGGCTGTGTGGTAAAAATAAACACACAAGCTAACATTTATATAAAGTTTGGGGTTATTTGAGATGGTGGACATTCACTCTTACATGTTCTTCTTCTGATGTTAGCTTGACTTCATGAATATTTCTCCCTGATTTTCCAAACCCACATCACTCTGACCTCTGTCTGCTGCAGGTAGGATACTGACTACCCAACAAAAACCCTCTCAAATCATAAAGGTAAGTTTTTAAAAGCATTACTAACATTAGAAGCATCTAATGATTAGCTTAAAGCAATAAAAAATGATACAACATGAAAAAAATTAGTTACTGAATTAATTGTGTATCTTTATAAAGCATTATTCTTGTCATATTTAGTAAGTTGTGTTGTATTTTATTGGTAATAAATGTATAAATGTAGACTAAAAGAAAAAAAATAAAGATTATATAGATTGAAGGACAGAAAATAGTACTTTTCACCACCAACATGAGCTATTAGCTAAAACTTGACAGTTTTAGATGAACTAAAAGACGATAAATCTCTCAGGGTTTTGCTGGATTTTTCTGGGTATTTAAATATTTAAATTTTGAGTTACTGTTCATCTGCTGGAGATGGTTTTTAAACCTGTTGTCCTCCACTGTCTTTGCTTTTTTTAAGCACACTCCTGATTAGGCACAAGAGCAGCCAAAGGCTAAATAAAAACTTCAGAAAGACTGGACAACTATCAATTAGGACCACTTTAAAAGATTTCGAGAAACTCTGGGTCCTTAAAAGTAAAATATGAAGAAATTAAGACTGATTTCAAACCTTAACACAGTAATGCAGTCGCTAATTTTTACTATTTTCAGGTTCAGAGTTTCCTAACTAAAGGACGAAATGAATAGCAGATAAAAAGTACAAAACACAAATAAGGTCAGGTCACTCACTGATGCTGCGTGCTTCAGTCAGTGTTATGCTTTGTATTTATCAACCATCCCAACAATTCCCGTGCTAAAAGAGTGCTACTTTCCCATGCAAGATTAGCACATTTTTGAAAAATGATAAATTCACTCTGACATTCTAAAATACCTTTTAACAGGTACAAGTACATCTAACATGCCACTAGGGGGCCTGAGTCTGAGGAGAAGCTACAATGTACTGATTTTCAAGTTTGTTTAATTTTTACTTCTGCTGTTCGGTTTATAACTTGCAAAACTGTGATTTTAGTCTTTTAAATTCAAGAGTAGTTTGGTTGTTTTGAGACAAACTCTGAACTGTGATCCACTCAGGTCCTGGGTGTGATACGGACAGCTGGTCGTAAGAAAAGTCTGACGTGTTACTGATAAAACATGTGAGAGTGTGTAAAAAACTAAAAGTATAAAGTGTTAATATGTATGTGAAGATGTTGGCGATGGATGAGCTTGCTGTTCTCTGAGGGGAGAGTCATCTGAGTGAGACGTTATTCATCTGTAATCGAGGTTGTGGGCTGAGAAAATGTGTTGCATTCTGCAAAACTCAGGCCTCTCCATCCTCTACAAACATTCAAAACCTTCTCTTTTGTCCTTCTAGTGCAGGTTCCTACTGCTTTTATGAATGAATACACATATTATGCAGTTTAAAACTCCTTCCAGTCACACACACACACACACACACGCGTTCTGGTTCTTTCCACCGTGCTGCCCTGTGCCACTTCTTGCCATTTTTCCGCCCCCTCTCAGTCTTGACCCGGCGGCCCTCGGCTCTGTGCCCGGCAGCATCTGTCCCTTCTGTTGGTGACATAGTTCACCATGACGAGTCCACAGCCACCTCGAGCTCCACTGTCCATTGTCAGCCCAGACTGTGAGGGTCCTTGTTCTCGCCGACGACGGCGCTGGCGCGGCACGCTTCCTCTGTAAATGATGAAGGGGGGTGAAGGAGTCGGGCTGAAAGCGCGGGCCTTGTTTGCCGACCAGCAGTGGATGCCGAGCTGATCGGACGGCGCCTTTTCTCCCCCTGACAGTAACTTCTGTGGTCTGTCAGATAAAAAAGAAGAAAGAATGTGTTTGATGTCTCGATTTGAATAAATACGCTGATGTTAATCATTTTTCAGAATTGGTGATAACAAAGCTCTTTGTGTGTGTCTGGATCAACACTTCTATTCTGTCTCTGTGACCGTGACCCTAATTGTTAGAATGTAAAGATTTAATGTTTCATTTAGAGGAGCTTTTGTGGCCCTGAGGCTTAACTACAAAGACAACCGTGGCTCCTTAATCTCTTCCACTGGCTTGAAATCTTTCTGACACTCTAAATCATGTGCATCTCTTTGGGCAAACATAGAGCGCATGATTAAATCACATGCAATTACATCTATATAGTGTACAGTCCTGAAATACTTTGATTGCCCACATTAAAGAGACAAAACTGTCAGCGCTTGAGACTGTCATAAAAATCTTTACCTGTTGTTTTTGACACATGTGAGAGCCATATCATGTATGCGGATGAACAAATCAGTGAGTATTTCCTGGAATTCCAACGTGGTACACATCTGGAGTTAATTTTATTTATTTATTTATTTATTTTAACTGCATTTTAGCTGAAAGCTGAAATGAACAACAGCAGCTCAGATGTTCTGGTGGCGTGGAGAGCAGCTTCAAGGCACTAAAGGTGGCGACTCACTGGACTGCGACTGTTGGTGAGGCATAATTACGCAAAAATACAAGAATTTTCTGTTGCAGTCTCGCCGAATTCTGAGTGTTTGCAGCCAAGCAGCCAGCGAGCTGGGTGGTTATGCTTTGAGCGGACAGTTTTTGACATTAATGGCTTATTTTTGTGTCCACAGCTGGCAAAACTGCATTCTAGCCTTTCTTTGTACCCATCATTGGCAGCTGCCCTCATGTTTATGATTTAATCTACTGGAATACACTTTTGAAATGAAGATAGGCCAGTTTTAAATTAATGATTTGTCAATGGAGTGGTTTTTAGACCTGGATATTCGTGTCTGTAGGATGTTTTCTGTTCCATTAAGGCGTCAAAATGCAGCTCTGGTGCTGCAGAATTTACCTAAACTAAACAGAAACTGGCTCAGGACGCCTTGGAAAATCCTGCAACAAATCTTTTTAAACATGTAGCAACAAAGCAGAAATTGAGAACCCCCAGAGATATTTTGAAAAATGCAGTTTGCAAACTAGATGCCAACAGTCACAGCCAATCCTCCTTAAACTTCTTAAGGAGGTATCTTACTGAGCTGCAACTGTTAGTGGCTGGTTAGTGAACGTCATTCGAGAGGAAGTCTCCAAAATGTGTTGTTTGCAAGAATTAAGTCAGTTTTATTTATGTAGCATATTTTAAACAGATGAAGTTGACCAAAGTCTACACAAGACATTAAAATAAAATTTAAAATAAAAACAATAAAAAGGACAACAGAATAAGATCTATTAAAACCTTATGCTCTGTTTAAATCAATAGCCAAAGTAAAAAGATGTGTCTTAAACAGAAGTTTAAAAGTTTCTATAATCTGAGCTGTGTGTATAATGAAGGGGAGACGGTTCCAAAGTTTTGGGGCAGCCACTGGAAAAATCTGATTTAATCTGGATTTTGGGACCAGAAACTGGCTGGTTGACCAGAATGCTCTTCCTTATGTGTAGAGTTGCAGTCAGAAGCTGAGCTGCTGTATTCTGAACAGTTTGTAGACGACACAGAAATGATTCAACATATGGGGAATTACAATCGTCCAGACAGGAAGTAATAAAAGCAGGAATAACTTTCTCCAGGTAGGGAGATGCAGCTACATGTTGGAGAAAACTGGCCTCAACATCTGCACAAATCTGTTTATCCAACCTAAACAAGCTTCCCAGTTTCCTTGCTTGAACTGCTGATGCTCACAGCCATGTCACTTGAATTTTGAACGTGTTCAAAAACGTAGAGCAACAAATTTTCTCTCAAAGTTATCATAGAGTCGTTGCAGGGGTCTGGAACCCATATCAAGAGGACCAGAGCTGTATTTAGACCCCTGCAGGGGATCTGACGAAAAATAAAAGTTAGAGCCCTGAATGTCCAGGTCTAAACATCACACTGATGATAAATAATAACTATTAAAACTAGTCAAAATTTATCTAGCTTCTTTTATAAAGTTTTCTCCAGTACAATGAATTAAAACATGGGCGTGGCTGCAAACGAAGCGGGCTTTTGTGGGTACAATGTGGATGGAGGGGTTGCAATGAAATAATGTGCACAGACTAGAACACAGTCCTGCAAGCTGCACGCAAAAAAAAAATTAATCGTGACTTTCAAAAACTGTCCGCTCACAATTCAGCTGCACAACTTGCTGGTCACTTAATCACAAACACTCAGAATTTAGTGAAGCTGCAACAAAAAAATAAATAAATGCGTATTTTCTCGCAATACTGAGTCAAATTTGAGTCACCAACTAGTCTCCAAACGGCGCAGATCAATAAAATCCTACCTTCGACTGCACGGCACCGCTGAGCTTTTGTAAAGCTGAGATTTCCTGTAGCAAAATAATATTTTTAGCTTCAAGTGAAAATTTTGTTAAAGTAGATGCCTTGTCCATCTTCAGCAGCGTGATCTAACGGTTACTGATGTTTGATTTATTTGATCTGACGGGTTTGCTTCATCAAGTGTTTTACCATAACTGGCTGAGACAGTTGTGGGTCTTTTGTCATGTAAATTCAACATCCTATGGCCTGTTTCCTTTGAAGGATTGAAAAGGCTCAGACAGACCTAGACTCAGACTTTCCTCAGGAATTCACTGTAGGTGTCACACAGACAAAGCCAACACCCCCTCGTCAAAAAAAGGAGAACCAACTTGCTTGCACACCATATGGAGAATTGCCCCAATTTCTGTTTCTTTATATCAAATGCAATCTTTTTCAAGTCGAACCTTTTGTAGCATATACCACATGTGATTTAGGCTCTTGTGCAGCGATGCAAAACTTTTGTGACTTTTTGATATCTTCGTGAGTTCTGTCTGACAAGTTTCTGTCGCTCACTCTTTTTTTTTCCCCCTTTTTCTCTCCTCACCACAAAGCAGATTTTCTGTTCCATCGATTGATTAGCATACATCAAGCCCCTGTCGTTACGGCAACGCTTCATTTGAATCTTCTGTACTTTCCCCGCGTCTTTCAACCAGCAGCTGTCAGCCACATCAACAGCAGCGTGCTCCGCGCCAGACAAAGTTAAATTGAAGCACACTCTAACACTATATATAGATAAAATGTCACTTCTATCAGAAGACACGACATCTTCGAAGTCGTCAATACAGAGCGCTTCATCACCAGCAAAATAACTTTGAAATTGGAGAAAAAGAGTGCAGATGAAACGATCGTTCTTTTCTTCCCACTTTGTGCTTGAAAGAGGAAAAAAGCGAGATTGTTTCTAAAGTGGGTAAAAGCGTTTAAGGGGCTTGTTTTTGATCTGTCTGTCCGTCACGGAAAACGAAGAGCACCTCCTGACGCTTCTGATCGTTAGGTGTCCTCAAAGTGTCTCAAAGTCTCTTTGTTATTGCTGAGCGCGCCGATTAAAGGGAGGAATATCATTTATTCATTTTGCCATTGAGCAAAAAGAAAAGATTCAAGAGCTTAGCGTTCATTTTCGTCAAACTCTTGAAGTGGGGTGATGAAGTCAGCTTTCTTTTGAGAGACGAGTGGAGCCGAGGTAAAAAAGTTGAGTGAAAAGTTTTTACTCTGCAATTTTTAAAAAGGCTTCAGTTATGTTTTTGATAAAGTAAATGTTGTTTAAACTCTATAAAACTTTCCTTTTAACAGCACACATGCTGATGGCAGCTCTGTCAAAAAAATGTATCTGAAGCTTGTAGATAATTCTGTAACATGTTCATTACATACAAAGGTGGACACGTTTGTACCATTTAAACACCCACAAAGGTCATTGCAATTACTTAAAACTGGCAAAAGCAAAAAATAAGAAAATAACTTGTGAAAATCACTCATTCCTTTTGAATTTTGGTTTAACAGAATTATTAAAAAAAAAACAAATGAAGCTGGCCTTGACAAAAAGGATGGTACCCATGGAAAAGATGTGTCCACAGGGACATGTTAGACATAGGTGTGTCCAGTAATCAGCATCACAGGTGTCTTCAGTCCTGGAATCAGTCAGCCTGCCTGTTTAAAGGGTGACAGGTAGTCACAGGGCTGTTTGGTGTCATGGTGTGTACCACACTGAATGTGGAGGACAGACAGCAGAGGACAGAGTTGTCTCAGGAGCTCAGAAAGACATCGACTGAGCAGCAGGTTGAAGGTAAAGACTATCAGACCGTCTCCAAGCAGCTGGACGTTCCTGAGACTAATATCCACAGGACTGGAGACAACCTCCCTGGACATGTCCACAAGAGGACAACTGATGACAAGCCAAGGAGCCCAGAACAACTTCCAAAGAGATCAGAGGTGAACTCCAAGGTCAAAGGTCATCAGTGTCAGATCTCATCATCTGTCTATTTGAGACAGTGTGGACTTAATGGAAGACGGTCGAGGACACCAAATCCTTAAAATGGACACTGGAATTTGCCAAAAATGAAAATTGAGAAGACATAAAGTTTCTGGGAGAATGTCCCTTGGACAGATGAGACAAAACTGGAGCTTTTTGGCAACAGGTCCCATCAGGTCTGTGTTCTCAACACCTGTACCTACAGGGGGACATGGAGGAGGCTCGGTTCTGTTCTGGTCCTGAATCTGTTCAGGGTCCAATGAGACTATCAAGGCTTTCTAAAGCCAGATGTCTCAGTCTCAGCTCATGGGTCCAACAGGATACTGACCCAAAACACCAAGAACGGGTCAGAACCAAAACATTGGACTATTCTTAATTCAGTTCGGTTTCAATTCAGTTTACTTATATAGCGCCAAGTCTCGACAAATGTTGTCTCAGGTCTCTGAACAAAAACATTCACATACATTATAAAAGCCAATTAGTAAAAAGCTATCCGTCTAAGGAAGCCAGAGCAGCACATTGGCAACAGTGGAAAGGAAAAACTTCTGGATCCAGCAGAACCAGAACCCGGCTAGGAACAAGCAGCCGTCTGCTTCGTGCGGCTGGGGTTTGGGAAGACAGGAAAGAGACACAGAATGACTGGTCCAGGTGTTGTCCAGGTGTCTGAAGTGGCCTTCTGAGCCCTGATCTAAATCCTGCTGAACATCTGTGGAAGGAGCTGAAACATCTGGAGAAGGAAGCCTTCAAATCTGAGACCACTGGAGCAGTTTACTGAAGAGGACATACCTGTGGACACCTGTGGACAGGTGCAGAAGTCTCAGAGTTACAGAAACCACTTAATTGCAGTGATTGACTCTGACTCTGAAAGATTGTCCAACAAAATAATAAGTTACAGGTTCAAACCTTTCTTGTCAAGGCCACTTTCATTAGTTTGTTCCGCTAAACTAAAATTAAAAAGCAATCATAGTTTTTTATAGGTTCAGTTTCACAACTTTTATCATTACTTTTGTCATTCTCAAGTTATTTTGAAGACCACTGTGTGTTTTTCTTTTCTTAACAAAAGGGTACACACAAATTTATCTGCATGTTCATACACAGTCTTTTACTTTTGATTGTATTTACACAAAGAAACAGTATAGAAAGATAAGGTGCATGCTTATTGGTAGATGTCAAGCTGATTTTAGGGTCACAAGAGCACAAAGCATGCCTCAATCAGCATACTCCACATGAGGTTAGTTCTTTTTTCTTTCACCGTGAAGACAATGGCGTATTCATCTTCTCCCCGTTTTCAAAACATGTTATCTGATTCTTCAGCATGCCTCTCAGATTGGAAGTCCTTTTCCTTTCCTACTGTTTCAGGTCTCTCTTTTTTTTTGTTTTGTCTTTTTTCAAATGCTCAATCCTGTTGCGAGGTTTCTCTCAGAAGTTGAAAAGTTCTTTTCAAGCCCAAAGTTTTTGCCGTCTCCACTTTTAAACTGGCGAGATGAATATCGCCGGGACAAAGCACAGAAAGGAAAGGCTTTTGACAAGACTTCTGAAGGCCCAGGAGCTCGTCCTGTCTTTCTCCTTTGCAGTTTCTCCCGTTACTGGCTGCTAAAAAGGCTCCGAATCAAATGCAAACTAAGAAGTCGGTCTTTTAAGAAACATCAGTGAGGCCCTTGTGGAGAAGCTGCTCTGCTTAGGTTTTTCACAACTTTTGAAAAATGAGAAATTGGTGCATTCTCTTCCCTGTTATCTGAGCTGCTGACAGTAAGTTCATGTTCTGTGTGTGCAGACAGGAAAAGCCATGAATCCGGAGCAGAGTTTAGCGCTGTATTGCTCCAGGCACAATAATTTATCTTACACTGAATGTGATTTATATGTTGCTTACATTGCTATATGAAGCAGAGTTCTTTCATTCATATAAAACCGAACTGTTGGACAGAAGAGGAATGAATAAAGGATTGTGGTGTATAAAAAAACATAAATTCCAGAAGGTATATTTTCTTTTCAGAGAGGCATGAGTCGCTCTCTGCAGCTCGTGCTTTCTGGTCAATCTGAGCTGGATATTTGAAGTCTAAACAGTCAATGTTTTCTGTTCACCAAGGCTGGGGGGGCTGTGGTTTAACACTTTCAAGAATCACTTAGAGGGGCGGCATCACAGGACAGCCTCAAGTAAACCTGAAATAGCTGAAACTAGACCTCTGTGCAAATAATCTCCTCAGGCCTCCCTAAACCATCATGTTTATGCATTGTAAATTGTGAAAAGGAATGCCTTAACATTGAACATTGGATGGTATCCGAATTTCACCCACACAACCACAGGCTTTTGCCTCTTGACTGAAATTTTCACATTCCAAAGGGACAAAAAAAGCAACTTTTTTTTTAGAGGTTGTTTAAAGAATCTGTCTGAAGGGTCAAAGAATTTCCACCAACATCTCACTGACCTTGCATTTTTGAAATTACACAACAAGCTTTGATAGATTTGACAAAAAATGCACCAAATCTAAAGAGAAGCTCAGTCCTCCACTTTGACTAAAACTGGACTTACAAGGTAAGAAGAGAGCTGCTTATATAAACACACAGTGAGACGTATTTAGATGTTACGTCAAGCTCCCTTCCAGCTTTGAAGAAGTTTATAGGAAAGATTTTTTTGGCAGGGTTGAGTTGTCACACTGGTTATCTCTTCCCTACACTGTAATTCTTTGAACTTTTAACACACCTACTCCTTTGATGTGTGCTTTCAAAAACTCTTCCTTCAACCTGTTTACCCGCCAAGCATACAAAGAGCTGTAATACACCTGATGATGTCACTGCACACACACACACACACACACACACACACGTGCAGTTACACCCTCGGATTGCATTCTCAACAAGTTACATTAGTTATGTCTTGTGCTAGAATCATTATAGACGCGTCAGCCAACACTGTCCACACAATTATCTGATGCAGGGTTAACCTTCAAAGTTTTAACATGATTTATCAACACCTCAGCCATCAAATTGGTAATAATTTAATCTGTTAGTACCAGTATATTGTTGCAGGAGTTGGTCTCTCAGTCTGTATGTGCTGCATTTATGTACTCAGTGGCTTTTCTTGTTTTTAGGTGTGATTGTTGTTCCTTTGTTTCTTAAATCGGTATTATATCCAAATATCTCCTTTTTGGGTTATCAGTGATCCTGCTTCAGGTTCATGCGGTTTCAAACTTACTGTGTTCCAGCTGCAACTAAAAAAAACCAGTAGGATTTACTCATGTTGTGCACAGAGAGCAAGCTAACTGATATTAGCAATACAAGCCGATAATGATTCTCCGCACATTTTGTGTGCTGAAACGTAACAATATGTTCACTAATGGTGGTTGAGATGCAAACTGACCAAAACGGAAACAAAAACAAAAAGTATATCAATGCAACTATCACAACTTTTCATGCACAAGGCAGCCATATTGGATTTTTATGTCCCAGCGGATCAGGAATCTCCAACTTTACACGCTGGAATTCCAACACTGCAGGGTAGTTCCAGTTTTTTCAGTGGGTTTAGTTCTTGGAACTCAGAAAGTTCAACTTCTGAGTTCAAATGGAACAGAGTTAGTGTTATTTTACTTGCCAGGTTTACTTCCTGTGTAATTTTGCAGACCTGCTGCCTGTCAGGGCTGTGGTAGCTCTGTTGCTTCAAAACAAAAAGGTCCTGGGTTTGAGTTTGGTCAGGGTCTTACTGTGTGGCGTTTGAATGTTCTACCTGTGCAGGTGTTCTGGTTTCCCTTCACAGTCCAACAGCTTTCATGTTAGGTTTCTCAGGTTATGTCCAGTTGTCTCCCATTTGGGTTGATCTTTGAGTGTTGAAAACAAACCCCGATGAAGTCTATGTTCTGTTTTCTTGCTGGCATTACTTCGTTTTTTTTTTGTAGTTTTTCATCTTTTTCCCATCGGTGTATAAAAACTTCTTGTGTTCATTTCCTGATTCTTGCCATTTTATTGTGTTCGCTTTATATCAGTCATACCTTTCCTTTAACCCTCTGTCTGCCCTTACACTAATGCCAAACTGACCCTCAGTTTTAAAACTGAGGCCTTGTGGGTCATTTTTTCCAAGACCAGCAGGAGGGTTACCCCATTTCGTTCCATGCTTTGGTTTAGTCATATTTTGGAGTGAATTTCATTTGTCCCTTTGCCCTTACAGCTTAGCTCTTACTCTATCCTTTGCATGTTCATCACACCACTGGAAAATAGGATTCATTGAATGTTTACTTCTATGAATCCCCAGCGAGCACAGGGTGGTGGGTAACAGTGGAAAGGAACTCCTCTCTTGTTTTTGTTCAGTAAAACTTTCACCACCTGCCTGCCTCATCTTTGCAAAGTCCTGTTTTACAGGCAAATGTGGTCAGAATGACTCATTGTTTTTTACTACCAGAGCTACAAACTCGGTCATTAAAACCCAGAATGCAACGCATTAACAGTGGATCTGATCAAAAACTGTGGAAACTACTGTGTCATTCTTATTGGATGTTAAACCAAAGAACAAGTCATAAAACGAGCATCATCTCTGTTCAGAATGAAAACTAATCAAGTAAATAAAGAACATTTATTTTATTAATTTACTTTACCTTTGTAAAATTACAGAGAAATATTTGATCAATTATTCAAGAAAATGCTAATTTTATAAATAAATAAAACATTTAGGGAGCAGAACTGTAAGTAGGTTGTAGCTTAAATCACATGACATGTTACTATTTTTATCCTGTGCTCTGAGAACAGGACAGTGATGAGTTTTTGTTTATAAAATCTTTACTTCATTTTTGACTTTTCGAGCCACACCTCCCCTGCTTTGATCTTGTATGCACACACACACACACTTCCAGAAATGTTATACACTCTCTCTCTCACACACAGTGGAAATCCTCTCTTCTCAGAAGCAGGGAGGTGTTTTCTATCAGGCAGAAAAGCTCGTAGGGTGACATTTTGGAACGTTGCAACTTAGACAGGCTCTGAAAGGAAATATGATAAGTTTTGTCTGTGGAATGTCTCGGCAAGAGTGTGCAAAGATTTTGAACTTTCACCTCGTGTGCGTAGCAGCTGAAGTCGGAGTGTTGAGCATTCCTGTTCATTTGACAACATGCAGAAAGTATTAACACTCAGACGTGTGCCATATCACAGATTATCTCACGACTAATCCAGCTGGAAAATGCCTGAACTGTTTTAATCAGTTATTTATGGTCTGTTTGAGCTTTGATGGAGTTTTTGTTTGCTTCTTGCAGGAATTGGATGATTTTTTGGAGGAGCAATCAGGATTTCCCCTGCTGCAAAATGTAAGTTTTTATGCAATTAGGAGACTTTAATGATGTGTCTTTTGCTTACTTCAACATAAATCAACTCAAAATGATAACTTCCTGTGTGAATTGCACTTTATAAAAAAAAAAAAAATTCCAATGGCAATTTGTTTTTTTTAGATATGTCAACCACATTGCATCAATGTCTATTTTCAAGGATTGCAACCTGGAAACCTGATCACATCATCTAAACAAAAAAGTGAGAATAAAAAAAAAACTTTAAAATTAAACACAAAAATTACAAGAGACCATATCTAAAGGCTTCCTGTGGGCCACCAACTTGCAGGAGGGACCACACCGGTCGAATGCATCGTGCTATGCATTCAAACCTGGATCTTGGGGCACAGAAAGTCACCTCTGTGGTGGGGAAGGAGCCTGAACTGGTGCACAAGGTTGAGAAGTACCAACTAGATCTAGTTAGCTCACAGTTTGGGTTCTGGAACCAATCTCCCTGATCGGGGCTGGACCTTATTCTGCTTTGGAGTTGCCCATGGTGAGAGGGTTAGCTGATGTGGGGCTAAATATTCTTTAATATATATCATAATCCCTTAGGTTGTTTCAGTTTTTAGGCAATCTATGATGAATAAGTTTAAAAATTGGTCCAAATCTTATCCACCTTTTCACAGTGAATATTTTTAAATTGTACATGTGCCTGCAGGGAGGATACTTCCAAATGTTTTGTGTCACAAGTATGTTGTGGAAATCATTTTCTTCTGGTTAGTTATACTCTGTCAGCTGTGCTCCTGAAAGGTTTGGGATTAATAAGCCTGTTTGACTGCAGACACTGACCTAAAACAGGTGAAGCACAGGTGTTCTGATGACGGCAGTGCTCCAATTAGAGGAAGCTCTGCTTTTGCACCTTGTACAAAAACAATTACTTCACACAGGTGTAGAATTAACACACCTGTGTTCAGCCTACTCCTTCAAGTCAAAATGTGACAAGAAATTAGTCCATTATTTGGAGAAAATACTTAATGTCAAAAACCAAGCTTTAGTTCAAAAGTAGAACTGGTATGTGCTAAAAATGGTCTTGGATTATGATACTTGCCTGGTTTGATTACACAAGAATTTGTTAGCATTTGTTTTTGTTTAGATAAAGATATGAACTAAGCGGATAATATCAGACAAAAGTATAGAGCTTTTTATATTTGAAAGAAGACAGGTTTTAAACTGCGTATCTCAGCAGTTGCTGCTTACATAAGAAATAACCAAACCTTTCAACTCTCGTTGTAACAAACAGAAATGGCCCATTATAAGAACAAGATAGGTTCTGTATTTAGCCATGGAAAGTGTGCGGGACCCCTGATTAAAAGTGCTCAACACACTAACACACTCACAGTCCATTAGTCCCCAAAGCTCCAGCTGCCCAGAGCTCTAAAGTCACGTTGTCCCAGCGTGATTGAAGGTCCAGCTGGTAGACCAGCCCTTTTGATCCCTTTCCCTTTTATGAGAAAGACAAACAGCTCGTCGTCGTCACCGACACTGGAGTGATTGATACACACACACACACACACACACACACACACACACACACTCGCGTTTTCTTAATGGATGCCCTTTTTCCCACTGTAATCACTCTGCTAATGACCCGCTTGAACTCAGACTGAAACCCAGAGGGTGAGAACAAAAGGTGGCTGCAGCTGAGAATATTCAGAGTGTGAACGTTGGTGACTGCGTGATGAGAGTGATGGATTATAACGGTTTAGGAGTTGACAGGCGTTTAATAATCCCATACCCTACATTCTGTTTTTATACTTGCTGGTGGTGAAAATGGTTGAAAATCCACCAAGAATATTATTTTAGGAAGAAAATCCCCATACCATAAATCAGTCCTGAAACTACTGATGATTCTGTCATGATGTGAAGAGTTCTGGTTCTGCTTTGATATGACCGAGTTTTCTGTTTAACTCTCCCTGGTTGTGTGTAATGTTCTGTTACTTCCTGTTTAATTTTGAAAAACCTGTTCCTCAGACACCTCATTATTGGCTTTGCACTATTTACCAGTCGGCTAACCAAATTGGGGCCAGGTTTGGTGTAGTTTACACCCCATTTTAAATCCTCATCCGATGGATGCCCAGCAGTGAGAGCAGCGTACGCCCTCTTTGACCATATCACTCATAAATAAACATAACGTTGTTTCAATGTAAAGGTCCAAATGTAACTAAAGAAATTGTTTTTTTTCTGTAAAAATGCAGGTGCTGAATGGCTTCACTGAAAATTACTAAAGTAGCTAAAACTGAGTTGTTAAAGCCAAAAGTAGCAAAACATTAGCTAAGAGCTAAATGTAGCAAAAGGCTTGCTAAAAGCTTAAAGTAACAGAACAGTAACTAAAATCAAAGTACCAGAAAAAGAAAAAACAAAATAGTTTGTTCAAGTTTCAAGAATTTCAGAGATATTTATGTTTGTATGGAGAAAATATTTGTAAATAAAGTCAAAAATAATTGCGCCTATCTCCTGACTTAGCTCGGCGTTTTGAAATATGAACTGCTAAAACAGCTCAATGTTGGCAGAAGTACAGAAAAATTAAAAACAGTGGTATGACTGCTGAGTCAGCATTTACACAATGAATGAAGCCAGTGAATCTGTTGAATTACAGGTTCTGTGTGAACCAACAGGTGATTTCTCATCATTCTTTTTGTCTGTTTCACATTTATGTTGTCAGCTGCTGATGACATCATACAGGCTCTCCATGATTAAAGACAGGGGTGTCAAACTCCAGACCTCGAGGCTCCGCTGTCCTGGAAGTTTTAGGTTTTTCCTGCTCCAACACACCTGATTCAAATGGTTTAATTACCTCCTCACCAAATCATCCAGTTCTCAGGAAGCATGTCGACAAATCCTTCATTTAAATCAGGTGTTTTAAAGCAAGAACACATCTAAGACATGCAGGAGATCGGCAGTTTGACACGTGTGATTTAAGGCAATACTTCCGCCCAACAGCAAACCTTTTACCCTCCATTAAAGAGGAGACGCACTCCCTCATCACTCCTCATGATTTCTTGGCAAGTCACAGCCTGGCTGATTGAAAAGAAGTGCATCCAGCTTGTCTTCTGCCTTCCCCTCACACCTGGTCTTAATTTGTTAATCAGTGCACCTGTCCTGCATTTAGTCCTTTGCTCCTTCAGATTACATTCAGCCAAGATTGCTGGGTTTGATGCCAGATTTTGTGTTTATACGTCCTGTTTCTGTTCAGCCGAGTCAGTTTGGGGTTTTGCTTTTTTTACTCTTTTTCTTCAAAGCTGAACTAAAATGTGTTTTGAAGCCAACATCAGTGAAATATAGTCATAAAATGTTTTTTTGTTTGTTTGTTTGTTTTTGTAGAAATTTTAAATAAAAACAAATTTATTTTTTTGGTTTAGTAATTCTGAATATTGAAGAAACCACTCAGGCGTTTTTGGCTTTTTCCATGACCAACCCAGAAGTGTGACAATCCACTGACTCACTGAGGTTCATCCGTTCATCAGTGAGTGGATGAATACCGGTACAATATAGTTCAGTTCGTTGGAATTAATTGTTCAAACCAGCCAGGAAATACCACTAGAATTTTATTTTTGTAGGTTCCCGAAAGATAAAAACCTTCCTCTGATTTGGATCCATAAGCTCCGATGTGGGAATTACCATCAGAACTCGGGTTCGGATCACTTCAAAGAGAAGCACCACTCCGACCCTCGTTACTGCAGCGGGCTGACTTCACACCAAAAAAACAGGACCTTCGGCCAGCAGCAGTCCTAACTATTTTTAATTTTAAAAGAAAGGCAAATGGAGAGGAGGACATCGCTGCAGAGAAGGAGAGGAGAAACAGGAAGTGTTCCTTCAAACAGGAAGTGAACGTGCGCTGTCATTAAAATGTCTGATTCAGAGGAAAAAATAGAAACAATCCATGTCTGATAGTCTGAACCTGCTGCTGATTAGTTTACTCTGGTGTGAGAGTTTATGAACGTTACTCTGAAGCGCTCACGTTGTTTACGAGTTAGCATCAGGTTAGCTTTGGGTTAGCATTGTTAGCTTCAGGTTAGCATCGTTAGCTCTCTCCTGCCGTCTTTATGTTGATTTGCAGCATCGTGTGCTGATGTCATGAGAACGATCTGGGGGTAATCGGTTCTCACCATTCCACATTCTCTTGGTTGTTATGCGTGTTTTTTTGTCGGCCATGACGGTCCTGGTGGTCATCAGAATCCAAATCTGAAGAGTTTTCAGCTGATTCTGGAGATCCAGCCGTCGGTTCAGGTTCATACTGGTATGGTTGTAGATCCATTACTCCCATGAAGTCTTCCAGCATTTCTTCATGTTCAATAAAGGCTTCTTCTTCCATTTCCACCAGTAAACAATCGGACAGTAGCGGCGTTCTTAGCCGGCCGTGGCACAGCACACCTCATGAACTCCGCCCCACAAATCACCCACTTCAGAAATTATTGACTTAAATGTTAAAAGCAGTTTATTTAACTTTTAGGTCGGATAAACGGGTCCCTGCAGCGTTGTGTGGATGTGTTTGACTAAATAACATTCATGAAATGTTCATTTTTTTTAGATTTGATTTCAGTATAGCTTTAACTTTGAATTACCGTTGTTTATTTGATTTTCTATTATGTAATGTAGATTTTCTCTGATTTTATGTAGAACATGAAGCAACCTAAAAGTCTGCTCACATGCTGTTAGGCACATTTTGTTTTTTGACCTTTAGCTGAGTCAAACCGACTGATTTTAGAAATCCAGAGTTTTTTGCATTCATTGTGCTGCACGTCAGGTTTCCTCCTG
Source organism: Kryptolebias marmoratus (assembly GCF_001649575.2). Classification (NCBI taxonomy): domain Eukaryota; kingdom Metazoa; phylum Chordata; class Actinopteri; order Cyprinodontiformes; family Rivulidae; genus Kryptolebias; species Kryptolebias marmoratus. The sequence goes on from NC_051432.1 coordinate 27,451,852, forward strand.
CTCCTGTTTGACCTACTTTTAGCTATTTGCTTTGCCACGGATGTGTTCTGTTTTAGAAAAGTAAGCTTAGTTTGAATAATAATGTAAGTTGAATTTTACAGTCTAGGAATAAAATTGCTTCTCTAGATATTTTTCTTTATTTTTAAAATCTTAAAAACCCTCAACATTTCAAGTTCAGCCTTCTCCAGGAACTTTGGTTTTAGTTATGATTTAACTTCCTAGTACTTGAAAATCACATTTTGTTTAGCATTCCTTGATTCACATCATCCCAATCAGCTAAAATGGCCAAGAGAAATTAAAAATACATGCCATGCAAGGAGGTTAAAGGGTTACTATGAGAAGAAATCAAATGCTTATTTTTGTGATCAGCCTTTGCTTTATAATGTTGTTAGATATGCTGCAAATTTAGGTGGATCTAAAGCTTCTTTCACCAACTTTTAGTCAAATTCTTTTCATTTTACCTCTAAACTCTAAGATGATATCTCACTGAGCTGCGACCAACATTCAGGGAGGTTCTCAGTTTCCTTTCAGTCTTATCGTTTGATTTTTGAACATGTTCACAAAAAAGTTTGTGCAACAATCTTTTTTTTCATGTCACAAGCATCTCAAACCCAACTCAGGAGTGTTAAAGCTGTTTTTCAACACCTGCATTGGTCCTCTGACAGAAAAAATGTTCTAGTCTAAAAAAAAGAAACATGCCAATGATAAAATTATTTAAAAACTGGCACAAATCTGCCTATCCTGTTTTCTAAAGTGTGTGTGTAGTGGTAGCACTCAGCTCACTGTTCACAAACATTCAGAATTCAGGAAATAGAAATGGAAGTTTCATATATTTTCTCACAATCTGAGTCAAGTTTGTGTTGCCAATTAGTCTCAAACAGTCGCAGCCCGGTGAGGAGTCACTGTCACCATTAACCCCCCCAAATTTAGGCCCCAGCCACACGGCTAGAAACCTCCTGCACCTCCTGTCCACAGAGTTTTTGGTGAGAAAAACAGATATTTATGTTTATGGTGGATCCATGTGGACAGGAGATACGAAGGTTTTCAGAAACACACGCATTAGCTGGTATTTTGTCCATGAACCACTGTTCCTTTGTGCCTTAGAAACCAAAACAACAATGGAGCAGTTTATTTTATACCATTTTCTTTTTTCTAATCCCGATTCTGACAAGAAAAATTTACAAGACATGATTTTTTTTCCTCTCTCTCCACCATGAAAACAAACTTTCATCTGTGAATAACGAAACTGCAAGGCTCACTGACCGTAAAGAATGATACTGAAACAAAATAAACTTTTACTATGTGGAGTTCTTAGTCCTTATATAAACACAATTCAAGGTTAAATATAACTGTTTATATTTCACATGGTCTGAATGAATCACTGAATACATAATGATGAGTCACGCTGTGATTTGTAAGCTGATATCCGACCTGCATGTTTGAAGTTGGCCTTTCTAGTTACAGCCCCCCCTCCACACACACACACACACACACACACACACACCCGTCGGCAAACTGAGGGAACAAAAGACGGGACGATGGAGCGACAGTGATAAATACAGAGGAGGGGGAGAGGGGAATGTGCTCTTCCTTGGTGTCTGCTGCCCCACAGGCCATCTCAGAGCCAACTTTACATGAGACTCAACCGAACGGAGGATTTGAAATAAAAATAAAACTCGGAGCTGCGCATCAAGCATTCATACTCACAAGTGGGCAAAGGAGTCTCACTTTTTCATCCCAAAGTAGCCGAGTTTGTTTTAAAAAGAACAGTTTACAGTTATTATCTAACGAGACTAGAAGCAAATCGAAATTGGTCAAAAATAAATAAATACAACCCTAAATCTGAAAAGTTTGGGATGTAAATCCAAATAGAATGCAATGATTTGCATGTTTCATTAACCCATATTTTATTCACAAGGGAACATAATAAACATGTCAAATGTTGAAATTAAGAAAACATCTGAAAAAAGTTGGGCCAGGTGCAACAAAAGGCTGTGAAAGTAAAGAGCATGAATGAGAAACAGCTGGAAGAGCCAATTAGGTTAACTGGCAGCAGGTCAGGAGAGGACTGGGTATAAAAAGAGCATTTTAGAGGCCGACTCTTTCAGAAGTAATAATGGGCAGAGGTTCATCAGTCTACAGAGAAACTGTATAAAATTAGTGGAATAAAATTCAGAATAATGTTACTCAATCAAAAATTGGGAATTCTTTGAATATCCCATCATTTATGGCTCATAATGTCATAAAGATTTTCTAGAATCTGGAGAAATCTCTGGGTTTAAAGGACAAGGCTGAAAGCCGATATTGAATGGTCTCCTCAGAACTGCTTATTATATTCTACAATTTTACAATATTTAGGTTCCCTTTATTAACAGTGGACTGATGGATTTCTCGTCAGAATAAAGGTCTCTTGGTGTTTCTAGTCTTTCGTTGTTAAAACACACAACTTCTATGTTAAAATTTATTTAAAATCCTGTTTATTTCTTTATAAACTTAGATTCTTTGACCTATGTAAGGTCAGATTCCCTTTTCCTTCTAACCCCTCTGCCGTTTTTATATATATATTTCATTTTTACAGTAATCCTTCTGGTAGCTGTGTGTCGTTGAGCTCCATCATAAATCAGAGCTCGTATGAAAAAGCAGCGGGAGGCAAAGGTCAAAGGAGAAAATTAGCAGCTGTCTTTTCCTCTCCTTTCATGTTAGCCGCGGGGCTAATCACCGAGCGGCCATCAGCCTCATTTCCACTTTAAAACCAACTCCTCACCAAGCTGGGGAAGAGCCGTTTCCCTGCACTAACATTTTATGGCACCAAATTTTTATCTGTGAAGTAGGACGGGGGGAGTGGAGGGTGGTCCTACTTTCATTCTTCACATTTCTTCTCTTCCATCAATCACATCATCTTCACCATCAGGTGTGGGTCAAATCCTGAGCGTCACGTCTGATTGGACATGATGTCGCTTTTAGGATTTGACCAGAAAGACTAAAACTTAAAACCTTAAAACTCTGGCTTCAAAAGCAGCAAGTAATATGCATCCCTTCAACTTTTTTATTATTATTATTAAGTTTATTCTAAGTAAATTGTACCAATTCACAATAAGTCAACTCGGGTTGCAAACAGGTCCAATTAAAATCCAAATTCTTGTTTTTCGACCTCTTCAAAATAAATATAGTCAAGTTCTTGTAGACATAAAAGGAAGACTCTTCACTTTTTCTTGTTTTTTTAGTTTTATTTTATTTTTTAAATTTCCAGTCAGTGACATAAAGTAGCAGCGTATCTGTAGGTGACAAAACACACAGCTATGGTTGTTCATTAGAAGCCATGATATAAACAAACCAAATATATTTCCAACTTTGCCTTGTGTTGATGCTTATATTCTGTTTCCTTTACTGGTTCAGTCTTTTCAGGTTTAAAAGTCCATTCTTCCTGTTTTCTGGATTGACCTGAATTTTAAATCCTGCATTCAGTGTCTTTGAATCATCCCAACAAGACAAATTTAGATTATTTCTCTTCTTTGACCTTTTTTGTTTCCCCCTTTTTTTTCTGTTGCTCTTTGACTTTACATCTCTCCTTTCTTTTCCTTTACCCAGTCTTTTCTTTTCTCTCTCTGTGGGAAAGTTTTCTCTGCTGGTTGTCAGAGCAGTCAGTGAGGTGCAAAGCAGCCAAGCTTTGATGATCGTCCTCTTTGCCTATCTGCTGTGCAATATGTTTTTTGAAACTCACCCTCCCTCTGCACACCTGCTGCAGAGCTGCATGACACTGGGAAACATCCCACAACAGGGTCAAAGCACTTTTATCTTAGTTTTAGTTATGGATTTGGAAAGTCTTTCAGGATTAAACGAACGCTGCGCAGCTGGCCAGTGCTGACGACCTGTAGGATTGTTCTTTTTTGCTTCATCTGGGGCTTCCTTTGTTCACAGTGGGTGGGTTCGGTAAAAATATCGCTGCTTTAAAGAATAAAAAATAAAATTGCACTTTTTAAAAACCTAACCATGTTGTTTTTTTTTGTATAATTCTGTTTATGCATGAGTCATTGTGGTATGTGACTAAAAATGATTGAAAGGCATTTGGGTGTTTTTCACATGAGATGCTTCTGGAGACATGAGTGTGAGGCGCAGCCCAAACGGACGATGACTCACATGGAAACCACACAAGTCTGCTAATTATTAGTTCACTTCCTCACAAAATGTAAAGCGGTGCTGTTGTTTGGTTCCCTGACTTTACATTTAGGCTGGTGGGTTCATGGTACTGCACGGGGAAAACGTAAAGACTTCACGTTCACCTGTCCACACATGAGTCCTTGCACTCGTTATAAATGAAAGCTCTAGTGTTCCTTCACCCACCACCTTTAATGTCAGAGAGTAAAACTAAGATCTTATGATTAAAAAAGGGATTAACTTATAATCATTTTGGTCAAACCTTTTTAAATATTGCGATCTTAAGCAACATTGGAAGCAGGGCCGTAGCTCCCACTGAGGACCCCGAGGTCCGGACCTCAGTGTTTCTCTGCTGTGTATAAAAACATGAATCCAAACAAGGCTTTTGAACGGCGTGGTTCTCTGCGTAGCTCCACCAGTTTCCTGTAGGAGGCGCTGCAACTGTGTGCAGCTGCAGCCAAACTCAATGTCTACGAAGAAGAGCGCAGCTTTGCTACC
>NC_051432.1:27456838-27461896 GCF_001649575.2 Kryptolebias marmoratus
GGTGAAATCTCTGCTAAAATCTTGTGTTTTGAATCAACATTCATATAAACTAATTCATGTCATTTCAGTGAGTCATCATGGTTGTGCCCTGAGTCCTCTGTTGCTTCAGATGAGGCTGATCCCCATGGATTTACAAACACACACAGATATATGTCATATACACATTCAAGTCACTTGTTTTAAATAAATGCTTCTATTTTAATTCAGTTTTAGTCTTCATTGTAACTGATGTGCAGGGGGATAATGAGTGGTGGACCTCAGGATATTTTTAAAGTCTGGCTACAGCCCTGATTGGAAGATGTTTTACCACACCAAGCTTTAGATCAAAAGCTGTAAAACTGACTCAGTTGTAGCCATTTTTGTGTTTGCTAAGGTCAGGTTACTCATTAGTAGATCCAGTTCTTCATTAAATGCCATCCAGCAGTTCTTGATGTCTAACAAACACAACCGACTCCAACAGTTATTGCTGAAGTTTTAAATAAAGATCTTGTGCAATCTGTTAGTACTCAGAGTATGTTTTGGAGATGACTCTCAGCTACTGCCACGTCAAATTTTAGCTCAATATCTGTCAAACTCACTGAGATATACTCATTTTTGTGTTTTTAAGGTTGATAAGTTGTGAATTCAATGGTGCAGGCAGACAGTTATAGTTCTAAAAATGTAATTTATTAAATGAAAACAAAACCAGGAGGTTTTTTAACATATATATCTGACGCATGAGTAAATTTTCTATCATTTAAAGGCAGTTGGTAAACCATCTTAAAGGTGCGTTTGTTGAGTTGATTAATGAGTAAATGCAGCTGGGATGAAAAGGCAAACAGGGAAGCTGAGGTAAATCACTGACTATGAGCAGGAAAAACCAAACTGCAAATGTCAGGCTAAACAATTACTAAACACAAATGTCTGAGAACAGAAATAAACTGAACTTACTGATAAACTACACATGCAAACTGTAAAACCTTTCAGTGACCGTATGGATTCATTAGGTTGTAGCTTTGCACGCAGACTGTGTTTTGATAGCTGAGCAAACTGAATTACACCTTTTTTTTTTTTTTTTTTTTGGAAAGACAAACTAAACTGTGTCTGTTGGGTTTGGCAAACATTTGCTCACATTAGATAAAGTTTCAGTTCAGCCAAAACGGATTAGACCAAACATCACAGGCATTGTTTCTACACATTATTAAACATTTAAGCCACCGAAAAACAGGATTGTTGGCGGGAGAAAGTAATTATTCATCCTCAGCGCTCACACATTCACACACCCACAGCTTCTCCAGCAAATCCTCCCAGTCAAGTTTCCAAAGATGACCAGTTGGTTTAGTTTATTATTCAGTTTGTTGACAGCCTCACCTGATTATTTATTGGCCCTGACGGTTCATTAAGACTTTTCCAAAAGTTGAAATTAAAGTTTGTTTTCTTGATTTAGGCCCTTTTTAAAAAGTAACGCTCCTAACAAGCCATAACAAGCAGATGAATGGCCGGCTTCTCCAACTTTAAGGGTGTTATGCACCATGTCCGGCTTCAAAGCCCGTCTTAACTCCACACTTTAATTGTATCTTCTTCAAGCCTGTCTGCCTGACCGCCATCTGATTCTGCTGACAACTGCACTCCTTTCTCTCCTCTGCGCTCATCCCTCTATCTCCTCAGTCCTCCTTCTTCTGTCATGGCAGATACACCCCTCCTTCCTCCTCCAGATTCCCTTCAGCTCTTCTGCTACAAGTGTCAACTCAGGCACAAGCTCTAAATTACTTCTTTTTCTGGAGGAGTGTTGACATCTGAAAAAAAGGGGGATGCTATTTACCACTCTTTTCCTCCTTCCCCCCTCACATCCTCTTCTTTCTTTCTTTCTTTTTCTTTTTTGTGCCGTTTCTCTTTGAGCCTACAAACAGACATTCACACTTCTCTCCATGTGGGCTTTGGGTGCATCCACACAGGAATGCTCTCTTTCCAAAACGATCTTTCTCCTTGTAAACAGAAATGAGCACAGAAACAAACACTGCAGCGACTATGCCAGGCCTGTATGTGGCGCTGTAATGTTGCCACTAAAATGCAACAGAAACAGAAAAGAAAACGAGGAAAAAAACAATATGTTCTGATTCAAGTTCAGTATTATTCAGTCATTCAGATAATAGACCAGACATTTTACTAGAAATAAGTCACACATTATTCAGAATACAAAGGATGGGATTAACTGTAGGATTTCTTTGGGTACCAGCACACATAGGGGTAAGTGGAAATGAGAAGGTAACACAAAGTGACATAAACTTTTGCAGTTAAAACAAGTAAATCTGAAATAAGAAGTATAATCAAAGAAAAGCAGAAGAGATGGGAGAGTGATAACAGAGGAAGGTGGTTTATAGGATTCAAAGGGTCGTAGGAGAAACGAGAGCTGGAAGAAGAAAGAGTAATAACAAGACTTAAATTTGGACATACAGGACTTAATTACACACTTTTTACAATAAGCAAACATAACACAGGGAAATGGGATTATTGTGGACAGAATAAAACAGCAGAACACATCAGAAATATGAACAAGAAAGAAGATTTATGATAAGACAGTTTGAAAATATTAAGGAAAAACTGAATATAATAGATACATTGACAGCAAACATATACAAATTATAATAAAAAACAAAAGTGTTTAATAGAATTTGAGTTTCCTGTAAAACATAAAGAAATAAGCAATAGGAATTAAACCATCTCGAACCCCACTCCATACCAGTAGGTGGCGGTAATGCACACCACAAGTTGTTTGCCAACAGCCATTAAACGCCATAAGAAGAAGAAGAAGAAGAAAACGAGGAACTACAGCCCAGCAGTTAGTGGTAATGAACCTCCTACAGGTTTGCCAACTGCTAATAAACATCAGAAGAAGACAAGGATGGTGAATACAAGAGGGAAAAAATGAATCCTTTTTGAAAACTGACCCTGAAGTTGAACTTCTACTTTGTGTCACATTAAGCTTCCATTGACTGAGAGTTGTCTCATATGGGAACAAAATGGCCGACTTCAAGCAGGGTATTCACCGAGGAAAGGAAGGGTTTTCCTTATGACATTCAAAGCAAGTGTTGATCTTTTAAACTGTCCTCATTTCATGTTTTCTGAAATACATATTGTTATTTTTCTGCTACATTTGCTTCAGTGATGCTGACAGTTTGATAAAGTAATAAAAACCTTTTTGGCCTTAGATTATTTGGTGTCATAAAAAGGGGTTTTGCTTTGTTTAATTCAGGGTTGTTCATCAGAGGAATACAGTCCATGAAGGTTTGATAAGAAACTGGCATCATGCAGGCTGTCATGGCTGGGGTCGTAGGTTAGATTAGCGGTGCATCTAAGACGCCATCATCCGAACGCAGCAGCCGTGTTTCAAGATTGTTTTCACAGTTTCAAAAAAATACTGTTTCGGGCCTCCTAAAATGGGCCGAAAGTCGCTCTTCTACAAGTGTCAACTCTGGCACAAGTTCTAAATGACTTCTTTCTCTGAAGGAGTGTTGACATCTGAAAAAAAAAGGAATGATGCTGTTTACCACCCCTCCTCCACCTCCCTCTTCTTTTTTTTTTTTTTGCCATTTCTCTTTGAGCCTACAAACAGACATTCACGCTTTTCTCCATATGAGCTTTAATTTGCCATTGTCCCCCAAGATATTCCTCGCTCAGGCTTGAGATAAAGGGATAATCACTTCAAAGGGAAGCTGGGAGGGGGGAGGGGAGGACTGCCCCCTCCCTCCCAGCTGAAAGGAGAAGTGGACAATACGCTAATTGAGAGGGGGAACTGATCACAGGGTCTGTTCAAAGGACGCCTGGCCACGCCCCCCCAGATGCACTTAATTTTATTAGTGTTTATGGTGATGCTTTAGCAAAAATTATCACCACATCCTTTGAACTCACAAATTTTGGGTTATTTGCAATTATCCACCCTAATTCTGTTTTTCCTGTGGTATTTGAGCGCAAGTATGGGATTTGTGATAAAACGAGCCGTATAGAATTTATTGTCCACGATGTGGGAACATATATATAAGCTGTGGGCTGAGGAGTGATGCAAATCCAAAGGTTCTTGTGAAAATGAGACAAAAAAAAGGATGAATGCAGGCCTTATTTTTGACTGATGCAACTAATGATGCACCATCAAAGCCTTCCGCGGTTGTGCAGTAACACAGCAAGAAGGAAAAGAAAGAAAGAACAAAAGAGACGGAAAGTTTTTTTTTTCCAAACAGATCATTCCTTCCATTCCTGTGTCATATTTAAGTCCTCTATCTATTTCTGTTTCCTGATGACACCTCCGCTGACAGAAGTGAAACGAACACTTTCACCCCCCTGTAACTCGTGCTCTAATTAAAGACGAGCTTCGTTTCCAATCTGCCGCGACGCACCAGATGCCTTTAATTTCTCACGAACCACAAGCTCTCAATTAGCCCCCAGGTCACCGTGTTTTATTGGGGCTCCGTGGCTCGCGCTCCTGCATTGTGCTTTTAAAGTGTTTGGATCTCCCTGTGAAATGGTCAGGGCCCCAACAAAGGGGTCAGGGCAGGGTCGACTTCAAAAAGGGGGCAACTTTACTGCACCCTCGCTCCATTGTCTCTGATAAACACAAGAGCGCACACTCTGGAGGGTCAACAGGTGTGGTCTGGAGGGTTTAGTATCCCTAAACAAGAAAAAAATGAATTCAATTAAAGGTCTAACATTCCTTGAAGTAGTGCTGGGCAATATGGAAACAATCCTATATCACGATATACCCCAATTGCGTACGTTGTCAGTTATTCTCTGAAAAATATGAAAAAATAATCTAATTTCTTACCATTTTCAAGCTTTATTTCGAAGTGACATTAAACTGAACTTTCACAAATGAGATCTGCTGCATTTTACTGCAGTAATATATATGTACCTGTTAGACGTAACAGTATCAAATGACAACAGACTCCATTATCTTCGGCCGGCTATAGTTTCACTTTTCACAACTTTCCCGGCTCTTTTACAACTTGTTTGTTTGCACTTTTTGGATTGTTAAATATTCTTTTTCGTGGTTCTTCTTTAAGTGATAGAAGAGGTTTGTTGTGTTGG
>NC_051432.1:27461981-27473619 GCF_001649575.2 Kryptolebias marmoratus
TCTTGAACCAAATCACAGACGTCCCCCTGGTTTTGGTAAAAGTCTTTCTTCTTGGGCTGCCTGCTAGCTGTCTCTACTTGTTGCGACCCCGGGTTTGATACTTCCTGCGTCTCCATCTTTCAGCACTTATGGTGAAAACACGGCGCCGCACAGAAAGCTGCTGCCGTAAAGCATGTCGATATATCGTTATATCGCCCAGCACTACCTTGAAGGAATGCATATTACCTGCTGCCTTTTAGACTAAGATCCTCTCATGTTAAGAACCTTAAAAATAATGTTACCTGTGGAGGAAGCTCAGCTACTACCATGTTAAATTTTAGCACAATATCTTTAAAATTGACTGAGTTACTGCCATTTTTGGATTGGGTAATCTTGATTAGTTGTGGTGGCCATCTTGAATTGGATTGACTACAAAAGGTAATCAGTTGTAGATGTACATCCAGTGATTATTTCCTGAAAGTTTCATTTTAAAATCTGTCCAGTGCTTGATGAGATACTACTCCAAATAGTTAATGGCAAAGTTTTAAATGAAGAGCTTGAGAAGTTTGTTAGTGCTCAGAATATGTCGTGGGGATCGGTATCAGCTACTACCACACCAAAGTTCAGCTCAATATTTCTAAAACTTATTAAGTTATAACCATTTTTATGTTTTGTAAATTCAGTTGACTGTGGAAGTCTTTTTGAATTGCGTTGACTCCAAATATTAATCAGTTGTAGATTTGCATCCAATGATTAATTTCTGAAAGTTTCATCAAAATCCCTCAAATTAGTTCATGAGATATTTTGCTAACAGACACAACAACACACACTTGAGCAAAAACATTACCGCCTGTTTTTCGGGATGTAAAAAGCCGATTAAAAGCTGGAAAACATCCTAAACAGCTGATAGGCCTGAACTTTATGTGTCATTAAAAGCAAACTGAGCAAATCTTCCTGCCTGTCAGCAAAAATTAAACAGTTTTATTGCACAGCTTAATTTAATTTGAGGCAGGATATCATCTTATATAAGAAAATATCTCTTTTTAAGATTGTCCTGCGTTTCAAATCTTCCATTTTAGAACTCGTCCAGATCTCAGTCCTCCTTTAAGAGCTGACTTTAAAGTTACAGATAACACTGCAGAGAGACGTTTCTCATTTTAATTGGGCATCGCAGATCAGCAGAATTTCCCTTTAGTTTTACACCGTGAGCTGAAACTTCTCTTTGTGCCTTTCAGTCGTCGGTTGCTTTGGTTCCAGTATAACGGCGACTACGACTCACCTCTTCACTTTGGGCACTGTTGCACGTCGCAGACAAAGAAAGCGACACTTTGCCGTTTGCTGTTACGTTAACTTTTACCTTACAGAGCAGCAAATGTTTTCTGAAAAGCAGACGTCAGTCGGGAGGTGGATGGCAGCCAGGTTCCTTCTGGACAGACATGACAAGAAAGGCCTGATATCACACGTGCATTTTAGAAAAACTAAAGTAGAGTTCATTAGAAGTAATAAAGTTGTAGCTTTCCTTGAAGGAATGCATGTCGCCCGCCACCTTTCGTTGCATCCTGTGCTGAGAAGGGATGAAGTTATAGCCACGGCGAGCTAAAATGGGAGTGTTTAACTCAAAGAAAAGCATTAAAACTCATAACATTTATATTTTATTTCATTTCCTCCTTAATATGATGCCCATGGAATAAAAGTAGGTCTGATATTTATATTTTTAGCAATATATTCAGACAAATCAGTTTGGGATCCTGACAGCTTTGGGAAGACCATGGAACTTTTAAAAAGGGGCCATATCTGGCCCATGAGCCACTTGTTGAGGAGCCATGAGTTAGAGCTCAGAGTATGGGTTGAGGATGCGTCTCAGCTACTACCACACCAAACTTGACCCATCTTGAATGGGGTTAAGTCCAAAGGTTAATCAGTTGTAGATGTTTAACCAATGAGTTTTAATAAATCCGTCCACTGTTTCATGAGCTGTTTTGCTAACAGTACAGATAAACACACGCAGACAGACGTCGTCGCTTCACAGAAATGTAAAAAAATAGAAAAGTGCATCAAGTGTTTCTGCATGGAGGTGGGAAAATCAGCCACTGGAGCAGTTTCCACTTCAGTAATCAACAGCTTTAAACATGTAGCCAAGATCTGAACGAGCAGACAAAGACTCAGACACGAGTTTCGGTCCACATGGGAGTTGCTGAGCCTAATGCTTATTTCTCCATTTCTTTCTAACTCGACATGAATTAATCACCACTTAGTGACCTCAGAGAAGTTGGATTTCATTAGCTGTCTTGTCCTGTACCATCATGAGAGTTTTGTGAATTTGAATCCACTGACTTATATAATTATATCCTCCTTTAAAGTTGATTTTCAACATCAAAGGGACAATGCAGGCTTTGAAGCAGCATGGGATTGGATCACTGTCTAACCCACTCTTTAAGATTCTGTCACAATGACATTAGGGAAGTCATGTGAATTAAAAGACCAGAGAACAGCTCTTTGCCTTTGCTCTGTGTCCAATTTCAATCAAAATGTCATGCTGTGCCATTTCCCCTGAATGTGGAACTGGCAAGTGTGTTCCACTCACATCTTTGTGGCTAAAATCCTGTGACTAATATGTAAATTATTTGACAGTTACACTCCATGGGATTGTCAAACCGGGCCTATAACTTAAAGAATATGTTTTTAAATCATCGGGAAATTTGTTTGAAGTTGAACACTGTCACTCCACTTTTCTCTTATCAATCTGCTGTTTGAGGGGAATGTCAAAAGAAAACTCTCTTTAAACTGGAATCCAGGACAAAAACAACTTAGGAGTGTCTTAAAGGGATATTCCGGCCATTTTTTAAATGTTGTTCTGTAGAAACGTTGTAAAGAATTAACGTTTTATCTGTTGTAAAAGGCTTTCTGAACTGCCTCAGTTTGAAGACCAAAGTAGATTTCTGCCATCTTAAAGCAGCTCCAATTCAAAAACTTTAGAGCGGTTTATTCTTGTTATTTACAAGCACAAATTACCACAGCAGCAGCTAGCTGTACCACTTCTGGTGCAACAGGGGGTGAAATCCAGCAGGAATTTAATTACATTTCTGCCAAAATGACCACATGATGTGAAACTGACAGTAAAATAAAGGTTTGACTAAAAACCTTTGCATCAACAACAAGGAAATTTTGAAGACTAGATTATTTTAAGAACCTTAAACTCAAACCATATTGATGATATTAACAACTAATGTGGACCCATTTAATCGGGTCAACTTCAAGTGAATTGCTCCCCTTTTAAAACAACTGCAAAAAGGTTGCATCGGTTCATGCAAACGCCATTATTTAAACCTATTTATACGGCTGTTAGTTTTGTAATCTTCTCGGATTCGACCCCAGTTTGCACCAGAAGAGGTTCAACTGCTGCAGCCGTCTGTGTTTGTAGATAATCACAGAATTATATCTAAATGTTTCTGGAGCTGTTTTGAACTGAATCTGGACTTGTTTTTGTTGTCTAGCGCCTCAAGACGACCTTTTGTTGTGAATTGGTGTGATGCATTTCTCCAATAGAGGCCGTTTAAAAAGCTACTCTAGCTACAAATAAGACATTATTTCTTCATCGTTCTCCTACAGAATCCCACTTCAAAATGGCTGGAAAATCCTTTTATTTAAAGAAGACCAGAGAACGCTTAAAGGTCCTCATTGCAATGTTATGAACATCGGTCAAACTTTTATTTTTTACAAAGTAACAAACAAAATCTGCACCATATTTCTCACATTGATGGTTAATATGTCCTTTAATGAAAGGGCTGATGAAAACCACGTGTGTCTGTTAACCTACCAAAACAGCCGAAGGGACTGACATTAGGTCAGCAATGGCATCGTCCACGGAGGAGCCGTTTGGAACAGAGAACTCTGACAGTTTTGATGCGCTGATTTGTGTTTTTGCTCACATTTGTTGAGTAAGAATGCATATAAAAGGATTGGGCTTTGTACCGCCAACGGATGGACCATCCTCGGCTCACTTCCTGTCCTTTTACCCCAGGGGGAGGGACAAACTCAGACAATTTACCCTTTAAGGATGATGCTACAAAAGAACTAAAGTTTAACTATTTATTCTAATAAGGCAGAGAATTAATACAGAACCAGCGCTGGGACTTCTGTAGACAACATCTACAGGATGAAGCCGGAAGCAGAAGCCCCGAAGAAAGGAAGTGTCTGCTGGTAGATCCTAGGCTCCGCCCACTCCAGAGGACCAGACCACTTCCTTCATAGTTGTCTATATGTAGCCAGAGATGGCTTTAACTGTTTCAATCAGGTGTTTCATTGGGTGTAGTGTAACTTAATCTGTGAGCGTGCAGCAACAAAAAACTATTCACGACACGGCAAGGGCTTGATCCAGCCGATAAAGGTGGTTGAGCAACTGGTTTCCCTCCATTTCTCTTTTAATACTTACCTTTATTTTAGCACCTATCCAACATTTCTGTCTGAATGCCAAGCTCCGTCTTTATGGCGCTCCACCTCCCTTAATGATCTCCAATATTTATTTTTAGTTGATTTACTCAATCTTTCTATTTTCCTTGGCGTTTTTCTTCCACTCTTGTCCGATTCCACTTTATTTATTTACCAATACAGACTACGGGCAATCACGTGACTCAAGCTTCCACACGTTTTTTGGCAGATTCAGCAGAGTGCTTTGTTTACATTGAGCGCAGACCCACATTTCAGAATCACATTCGATATATCTGGAAACCTACTGGAATAAACGTTACCAAGCTGCACTATTTCATAGAGTTCAGGATAACCTTTTTTTTGTGCCTGATTTCATACTTTGCAATGATTTGATTCTTCATAACAAAACCACATTTCAGAATGACTTGGATCTGCCTTTAATTAGGAAGCATGAATAGAGAAAGTTTAAAAAGTCTCTTTTTCTGCGGGATAAATGCGCTTCCCCTCGGTTGCAGAGCACAATAAAGCCTCGGCTGTCACTGGAGGAGGTCAGAGGCAGCAAAAGTGTTGCTTTTGTTTGCTTTGTGTTCCTGTTGTAACAGACGGACAGTGAGAAGAATGGTGTTGGCGGCGGCAGATCACTTACTTCTGACGCTTCAAAGCCTCGGGGAGTTGGCTCGAGATGGCTCGTCTTTGATAAGGTCCTGACAAACTACCAAACCCAGCCCGCGCTGAAAAAAGTTCGCTAACCCTCTATGAACGGTTTAACTGTAAACTTTGCGAATAAAGACTCGTAGGACTGACGATCCGGGGCCATTTTCGCCACGGTTGTGACTCTCGGGGTTTTATTTGGAAGAGGTTTTTTTATGTATCTTCCGGGACCAGGCCAGCGGCTCCTCACTTTGAAGTCCACAGTTAAACCTTTAGCCCAGTTGGTGGAGCAACAGCCGGGAGCGTTTCAACCGCCTGCCATGACTTCTTGAAACACTACCTGCCGAGAAAAGTCAAGAAAGACGGCTGCTTTCTTTATTTTTTTATTTTTATTTGCGTCTGGATAAAATGAATCGGCCATAATGTGTGAGGGCAGGACAGGGAGCAGAGCCCGGGCTGGTCTGTTGTTGGACTCCTTGACGTTTCCGAACATGGACGGTAAGTTGTTCCTCAGCGGCCCCCTCTCTCGGTCGCTTTGATGTGCTGCCGCCGCGCTTTGAAGTGGAGAAAATGCGGGCTGTGTTTCTTGTTTGTGGGCGAGGAATACGGTGCGATAGATAAGAAGCTTATGTGTGTGTGTGTGTGTCAGAGAGAGAGAGAGAGAGGGAGAACGTGAATGTATGAATGTGTAGCCCAGATAAAAACCGAATATTTGTCGGGAGGTGCTTCTTTTGGCTGGCTAAAAAGTGATGTTTTCTTCAGTGAACCCCCTCCACTCCTCCTCCTCCTCTTCCTCCTCCTTCAGATTTTGACACCCCTATAGTCTCGGAGCCTGCCTCCTCTGAGGTCAGTTGTTGAATGGGACAGAGTACATGAAACTACCGAGCTCGTGGTGCGGCGAACAGCGCGCGCATGTGGCGCGGAACGACCTCCAAGTGTAGTCCGTGTTTGCTTCGCGCTGCGCGGGACTCGGGACGGTTTTCGGACGCGATTTAGGAAAGAAATGGAGTAAAAAGATCAACTTTTTAACGGGTTTTAATCTGGTCGGATCTGCTCTGAGATGGTATGTGGCTTCAGACTTTTTAAACGTATTTTTTTTACATGTTTTGGTGAGTTGGAGTGCCTCCTGAAGCGCTTCTCTTGGGTTGTTCTTGTGAAAATGCTGCTGTTTCTTTACTTTCTGCGATTCTAATCTGCCGAGTCTTTGTAGCTCAGACACGTCCCGGACTGTGCTGTAAAAAAAAGATTGTTGTAATCACCATCTTTGACCGATAAACCCCGGTCCATTCACGGATGTCCGACAACCTGCTCCCGCGGGGCTTTTTGTAGTGGGGATGTGCGCGTGTGTGGAGATATCTAAATGTGTGTGTGTGTGATGCAGAGATTCATTTGGAATTAATTGGAGTTGAAGCCTGTGACATGGACTCGTTAGGAAAACACGTGTAAGCCACAGTTATGCCGTTTTTAAGAGTATGTGAGGTGATTCTTCCTGTAAAATGGTTTTGATGTGGCACATCAATGCGCGCGGAGAATGTGGGCTGCAGTTGATCTCTCATTTAGGTTATAAATAGATAAATGAAGCGAAAAAAAAGCCTTTCATTTTTCCTTTCTCTGTGAACCAGGCGAGTTTCTCCCTCTCTCTCCCCCTCTCTCTGTCTCTGTGTCTCTTTTTCATTTTTTCTGAAAGGGACTGTTTACTTGATGTCTTTTCTTTGAAGTTCAGCAGGATCTGGCTTTGATTAGATCAATACTTTGTGTTTCAGAGTTGAAGAGGAGCTGAGAAGCTCCCCCGCTGCTTTTAGAGAGTGAGGAGGATTTGGCTGCAGCTCGGCGGCTCTCTCATACACACACACCCGGAGCTGGAGCCGGAGCTGGGGCTGGAGCCGGAGCCATGAGCAGGGCGCTCACGGAGCTCAGCAGCGGCAGCGGCAGCTTCCGAGAGGATGCTCCTCGGCCCCCGGTGCCGGGGGAGGAGGGAGAGGCGTCATGCTACAACCCGGCCAGAGCTGGCAAAATGAGAGCCCAGAGCAAGGTTAAAGAGATCCCCGCAGCCGGCTCCACGCCGCGGAGGAACGAGGATGGACTCGGGGAGCCGGAGGGCAGCGCGTCTCCGGACTCCCCCCTGGCCCGGTGGACGAAGTCCCTGCATTTCCTCCTGGGCGACCAGGACGGCGCTCACCTGTTCAGGACCTTCCTGGAGCGGGAGAACTGCGTGGACACGTTGGACTTTTGGTTCGCCTGCAACGGCTTCAGGCAGATGGACCTGAAGGATTCCAAAACGCTGCGAGTTGCCAAAGTTATCTTCAAGCGGTACGTGGAGAACAACAGCGTGGTCGCCAAGCAGCTGAAGCCGGCCACCAAGACCTTCTTACGGGATGGTATCAAGAAGCAACAGATAGACTCGGACATGTTCGACCAGGCGCAGACGGAGATTCAGTCCCACATGGAGGACAATTCCTACCAGATGTTCCTGACCTCTGACATATACCTCGAATATGTGCGCACCGGCTGCGAGAACGCCGCCTACATGAACCACAGCGGGCTGGGCAGCCTGAAGCTGATGTGTGGTTACCTTCCTCCTCTCATGGAAGAAGAGGAGTGGACTTGTAACGACCTGAAGACCAAGGGCTTAGGGTCTGTGGTCGGACTGTCTGCTAAGAACCTGAGGGCGTCTGCGACCATCCGGACAGCAGCTGAGGTTCTGGAGCAGAGCTGCAGGTAAGAGCAGCACCTTTCTGCACATCTGGTAGGACCGCAGCCATCACTCCCCTCATTAAAGTGCCTGAATATGAAGCAGTTATTTCTGGGGGAGAGAGAGAGCTAAAGCCACATGATCAAAGGCTCTCAGAGGAACATATTTGTGCCCTCCTGCCTGCAGTTAGTCAAGAGGTTCGGAGGGGTGGAGAGGCGGGGTGGGTACAAACCATCAACTCATCTGAGGGTTCCTTTTAAGTAAATAGTGTCTTGCAGGCAGCCCTCTGCTGGTTCGCTCAAGTTTCCTGTGCTTTGAAACCCTTCCTCTGGTTCAGGAATGAATTCAGACACCAAATCTCAGGACTGCTCCACCGATCATCAATCAGTGTGACGCTGTTGTTCTGCTGGAACCTTTACAGTTCCTTTTCTCTGTCACCAAAATGTCTCAGTTTAACCAGAGTTTAACAAAAAGACTCCGGGCGTCAGATTCCTGGTGGAGATGTTCTTCTTGGTCTGAGATGAAAGCGGAGCTGTTTGTGGAAAGCATTTGCTTTTATCTTAAGAAGTCTTCCCACACATTGTCCAACAGCTGAACTCTTTTCAGGCCAGGAACATTTTCTCAAACTGGATTGTATGCATGAGCCCGCATCAAAGGAAATCTGAAGTTCTTTTTTTTATCCTCACATCTGGTTGCAGTTATTACTTAGAGGTTTGAAAATGCCTTGATTCTTTTGTGTAGTAAGAAAGGGTTTTTTTTTTTTTTTACTTTTTTGTCAAGTTATCTAGAAATTTAAGAGGCGTTTTTGGTCAAATTGCCTCTAATATGACTTTTTAAATAAAAGTGTATAACAGATTCAGTTTTATAGTAGAGGTTATGGGTTGGAAGTATTATTTAAACCCCTCCCCTGGGAATTTTAGTTCATATCAGAGAACTTTATTTGTCCTTAAGATGTAATTATAACACGTATATAATTATAGAAGTGGAACAGTGAGGTGTGGGACATATAATGCTAAAAGAAGAAGTAAATTTGGATATGTTGGTAGTAGACGTAAGATGGTACAGTTGCTCGTTTGCTTAGAAGTGGTCGTGTTGAGTCAAGAACCAATAAGCGCAGGGCTTGTTGACACGAGGGCATGTTCTGCTTTCCTGGTGTGATCCCCTGCATTCTTGTTTTTCTTTAAAAGAGGAGGGAGAGAGCCCCTTCCCTCACCCACGCTCCCCCCTCTCCCACTGCCCCTCACCATCACTGTGGGTCAACCAATTTCCATCTCAAACATGTGGAACTAATTTTGCCACTGCACAGATTTTGTCCACCCCCCCCCAACCAAACGTTTTACTTTCTGAGAGACCTCCAGCACTCAAACTCCAAAGTGGAAGAAAAACACAACAACAAAACATCCTCGGCTCAGTTCCGCGGCTTCGACCACAGATCCTGCTCCGCCATGGATTGTGCGCGTCAGTGTTTTCCTTTCTCTTTCTTCTCCTGTCCTCCGCTTTTATCTCTTCTCTGTGAGAGAAAAATCTGTCTGACAGAAACTAAGCATGCTTTGGTGGGAGACAGAGAAGACAAGAGGAGGGGAAAAACAGGAAGGAGGGGAGTAGGGGGGGGTCATGAAAGAAAGAAAAGAGATGGGGAACGAGTGAGGGGGTGCAGTGAGCCCAGCTGTGCTAAATACCTGACTCTTTGCGTGGACCCTCCAAAGGTCAGACTTGAGCTTGGGGCCTACGGCTTTAGTCATGCTGGGGTTCTCCTCAGCACTCCCGGCTGAAGGCATTCTCATAAAGAAAGGGGCCCTCCTTTCCCCTTTTCCCCTCTCTCTTCTTCTCACTCCCTCTCTAAAGCTCAAGTCCCCCCCTCCTGCTTCCTCATCCACCCCTTCAACTCCTGGAACAGGAATGCAACACAGCAGGACAGAGAGCGAAAAAGACAGAGAGACTTTAGAAAAGAAACCAGGGGAGAGTTGGTGAGGGAGGGATCCCAGACTGTGATAGGAAGGAGAAATGAAAGTGGGAGTGCTGGGAAGACAAAACTTTAATACGTCTTGTTTAGGTGCTGCCACTAATGACTAATTTTAGTTTTGATTAATCTAAGCAACTCATTTTCCCCTGCTACCATGGACAAAAAAGATCCCAATCTTCTCTTTAAGCATTTTACTTCAAATAAATATTGTTTAAAACAACATAAGCTGAGGGGAAACAATTCTGCAAGGGAGATAAAGCTTGACGGGAGAGCACATCTTGATACAACAGCCCATGGTTCTGGTTTTTAAGGTTTATTCAGTAGAAAATGTGGCAGGTAGACAACCTGACTAACCTCAGAGTTCATTTAGCAGCTAAAAACAACTTGGTTTCCTTTTGCCGTCTCAGACATCGTCTGCATCGCTCTTCTGCTGCACAGAGCGTAAAACACACCGTTGGCCTTTTTGAAAACTTTTGTGACCGTCTCGGCTCTGCTTTTCCTCCATGATGGTTTGAAAGTGAAACCGTTGCTCGGACGGAACCGGCAGGAACTCGACTGACGTACGCAGCACAGACTAGTGGCATGGAGAGAAACTGTTCTTACTTGGTACTGGAATGTTTAGGAAAATTAAAAGAAGTCAAGTAAAACCACTGAAGTATTGACTTCATTGATTACGCTGAATAATGGCAGCAGCCCCAGACAAAAACAGGCTGCAGAGATGACAGAAGAGATGCTTTTGTTTCATCTTGTTTGTTAGAAAGAAATTATACAAATAAAAATAAAAACAAGATAAGGTTTAGCTCCATCTATAACACCGTTGTCACATTCCTCAGACCCCCCACAAACCCTCACAGATGTTAGTTAATTACAAAAAACTCCAACTAAACAAACTCTTAAGTTGTTTACTTTTTAAACAAACTGTGTCGGTTTCTCCACTTCACACCTTCATCTGAAGGGACGTCACATTAAAACCTGTTTTCCCGTCTTTCCCAGGTCTCACCGCCGAGGAGACCCCATCAGCCCCTACTTCGTCAACTCTGGCTACATCTTTGCCCCCGCCACCAGTGCCAATGACAGCGAGATCTCCAGCGACGCCACGACAGATGACTCCATGTCGATGACAGACAGCAGCGTGTAAGTTTTTTCTTTTTTTATCTGACTCAGAAAGCCGGTTGGTCAGAATAAACCAGGTGCCTTTAAAAAAAGAACTTGATTTCCGTGAAGCTCACCGCAGCCAAAGCTTTTATTATTTCCATCGTATCTGAGCGAGCCTCGGCCAGATTTCAGTCAACACCTTTCCAGGAAAACGTCTAGGGGTGTGAAGAAAAATATTTGGCCTTGTAACTCAACAGGCTGAGCTTTTCTCGGGGCCAAGGGACTGCATGTTGAGAAATAATGGCATGTAATGTATTTTAATTATCCTCTCCGATTGACTCTAGGTAATTCTGCTAATGTGTAGTTGTTGCTGAAGGCCTCCAGGGAGATAACTCTGGGAAAGTCATTACGTCTGAAGACCTTTTGAAGTTTATTCTGATGTGTTGCAGGCTGGAGAGAAAAGAGGAAAAAATAAGAACATCTTGATGTGGGTGGGGGCGTTGTCTCGTTTTCCTCAAAGTTGATATGTATCCATCCCACCCACCCTTCTGCCACAACAGACTTGTTTTTTTTTTTTTTTTTTTTTTGTATTATCTAATCGCTTTTTCCCTTTGAAGAACTGGAGGAGTGGGGTGGGGGAGGGAAATAGCCATTCGGGCCTCAAGACAAACTCATTGAAAAATGTTGGCACCAAATGAAAGAAGGCTTACTCACATGGTGGGTCGGTTTCCTGCCACTGGCCTCTGCGGCGTGCTGAGATCATGTGTCTGTGAGGCTTTCACAGGGGTTACTCATTTCTAAACCCTGGGACAAAACATAAGGAACCCCCC
>NC_051432.1:27473635-27504443 GCF_001649575.2 Kryptolebias marmoratus
ACACCCACCAAACACACACACACCTCCTCCTCCTCATGGCTACACTGGGTCACCTCCATCCATAAAGCTTTCTACAGCTTCTTTCCTCCACCTTCCAGAGCCGTGAGCAGGAGTGGTGAGGCTCTGAGTGCAAGGGAGTGAGAAAATAAAGTGCACGGAGTATAAAGGGCTTAACTGAATCGCTTTCAGCCTATTGTTAGGTGAGGGGAGCTTAGCGGGATAAGAGGGTGGCTGGCTGCTTTGAAAATGACTTGCACTACTGAATAGGAGATCCCCATAAAGTGAGGGCCCACGAAAGCATGAAAAAGTTCACGGCTGTTTCCCCCAACCTGGACAAAGCGCCTAGCTGTCAACTCACATGGTCTTGGATGGTTCACAAACTCTGGGATTCTTGTTAGCAAACAAGTTCGTCTGAGCTGCTGAGATTTCACTTTGTAGAGTTTCCTGTGTTGCTTTGGTTTTATTTTTAAAGGATGATAGATTTTAGTCTCAATGATGCAGTTTGTAAAGTAGCCTCTTCTTTTGCTGTAACAAAACATCACCAGATTCACATTTTCTAAAACGATCTTTTATTCTCACGAACACGGCAACGTTTCTGGAAACGTTTTTATCCATAAGGAAACAAAGAAAACAAACCAAAACGGTGTAGTAACTGTGTCAGGCCTGTATGTGGCGCTGTAGCCTCCCATATAAATACACCAGGAACAGGAAATAAGACGTGGATCACAAGAAGAAAGGGACTGATGATGCTAGATTAAAAACCGAATTCTTTCTGGACTGACGATGAATCGGAGCTTCTCTTTTGTGCCACGTTAAATTACGTTTCACTGGGAGTGCTGTCTGTCCAAATCTGTGGACATAAAGGATGATTTCAGACCCAGCCTCCTCCTACAGACTGAGGGAAGAGTTTTACTTTATCATGTTCAAAAGGTTCAGGGTAAACGTTTTAAACACAAGTGTCAATCTTTTTTAAACTTTGCTAATTTCCCACATTTTTTTAACGTATATTTGATGTATGTTGACTCATTTCAGCAGCGTTTGCTTTAGTATTGTTGGCAGTTCAAAAAAAGGATGATAACCTTTGTGGCCTTAGATTATTTGGTGTAATAATAAGAGGATTTAGCTTTGAAGTAATACAGTATATGATTTTTATTGGGGTTATAGGTGAGGCGGGAGGCGGGACCATGACATCATAGTTTTCAAACGCTGGTGTTTAGCCTGTCCACATGAGAATACAGCAGTGGTTTAAGGATTTTTAAGGGCTCCTATAATGTCGTTTCCATGTGGACCCAAGGCTGAAACGATAAAAAGCCTTTTCGTATTCCCGTGTGGATGACATGAGGCCGGGTGAAGCTGCTCTGCTGAAACAAATGGACTAATTGCTGAACAGTCTCATCTGTCAAAGTCATATTCTTTAAGTCTTTAACGAGGTCTTTGACACAGAGATCTCTTTTTGTCCTTGTATTCAGCTTTCACCCCCCCTTCTCCCACACACACATTTGAGGGAACAATTTGATTAGTGTGTTCTTTTATAGTGCTTAAAAGACAGACTGAAAATTTGAATCTCATTTCCAAGATAAAGAACAAGAAGAGACGGATTTTAGGAAGGGGAGCTGCAAGAAGAAGGGTGGGGGGGGGATTTTTTCTCTTTTTGCTTATATCTTATTTATGGATTTACTTGGACGCTGGGGAATGCTGCTGCACCAACTTCAAACATTACCTTATCTTACAAACCAGCCTTTTGATGTTGCTGAGATCAGAGGCTCGCTGCGGAGCGCTTGCCAAACGAAGATGGCAGCGGGTGCATATGTGCATGAGTGTGAGATTTCAAAGAGGCAGCAGAAAAAGTAGCGTTTGGGCTAGGTCAGACACTTCTGAGTGGCCAAAACAGCCATGATAATTGGCCGAGCTTAAGTGGCAACTGACTGGAAAAGCCAACAGACAGAATGAAAAATGGAGGATGAGATTCCCAGAATTACTGTCTAATTGTCCAGAGACTTTTAGCGTTTCTCGTTATATCTCTATTTTTATTATCTACAAAACCAGAAGGAGTTGAGCACCATTTGCTGGGCTGCTGAAGGCTTTTGGAGGTAGATTGAAACTGAAACTGGATCCTGAAGTTAGCACTGGTTCTTCAGCTGCTTAGATATCCACACTGAGGCTTGATCAGACGGATTTAATCTTACAAATAGGCTGTTTCTTTGAAGCTGAAATGTTGAGCATATTTCTGTCTCCGTCCTTTGAGTTTTTATTATTGTTATCTTGGATTCTAAGGTTACCTAGCTGTGTTAAGAAATGGATTATTAGTGGATGTTAGATCTCTAACGGTGCCTTCTTATCAAATATTAGCGCAGTTATTGCAGAGACACTTTGACCTATATGATGAAGTGAATGGGAAAAAGAAGCCTTTGGTGTAGCTAATTATAGACGTTTTTCTTCATTGTTTTACATTTCAGTGAGAGTAAATGTTTCTTGTCTTTCTGATTTGCAGAGATGGAATCCCTCCGTACAAGCTGGGCACCAAGAAGCAGCTCCAGAGGGAGATGCACCGAAGTGTTAAGATCAACGGCCAGGTTACGCTACCCCACTTCCCTGTAAGTCCTACTTCTTTATACTCCGTTCTTTTTTCCTTAAAATGTCTTGGCGTCCATATTTATGCTCTGGAACAAGGTCCTGGTTTGCTAAAAGAGCCGTGCTTTTATTGGTTGATTGTTTTTCAAGGCTCATATTGTGCATATCTGTATAAGTTTTTCTGTTTCCTCTGGTTTCCTGGATCACTTGCATCTCTAACTGCATGACAGGAAGCATCTTTGTGTTAAATGATAGAACAGCCTAAATGAGTATTTGGGTCAAAAAACTGTATTGTGTTTGGTTTCAAAGCAGTTTTTTTGACCTGCTGAAGTTGTTGTGAGAAGGTTGAAAGGTTTGAGTCAGAATAGGTTGACACAGGTTAGGAGCCAGAAAATAAACATGGAATTTCTTTTGTCTTCGTATCCAAACACAGGTATGCGTTTGTGTGTGTTTGTGCATGCATTTTCTATTTCCCCAGTTTTCTCTTTTCCTCTCTGTTCTTTCCTGTCTCTCTCTCTCTCTCTCCCTCAGTCTATCTCTTCCTCTTTTCCTTTCCCCACTTGCTCTCCTTTAATGTCTCCCTCCTGATTTGGAGATGGCTCTGTCTCCCATGATGCACCAGCCCCAGGCAGCAGGGGCCCCGTGCAGGGCTGGCGCTCCTTTGCCAGCAGCTCCGCTTGCCTTTCTTCTTCTTCTCTTTATCGTGTCTACAAAGAGATGAGAGGAACAACAACAAAAAAAAGAGTCAAAAATCAAGAAAACCAGTGTGCCAAATAACAAAAAAAGTAAGAAAGGGAGAAAGAGAAGCCAGCGCATATAGTTAAAGAAAAAGGAGGATAATGTGACTAGAGTACCTCTGAGCTGCCCTGCATGCAGCCTGGAAATAAATTACTACTTCCCTTCAGATCTTCCTAGGATTTGACTCCTCTATCCTCTCTCTCCCACTTTCCATTCCTTTTCTTTCTCTTGTCTATCTGTCGTTATTACCACTCCACTAACGCACATCTCAATCTCCGTCTCTTTTCATACTGTTAATTTTGTCACCCTCTTTTTTTTTATATATATATATTTTTTTTTTCTTCCCCCTCTCCTCTCCTCGCTCTCCCTTCTCCGTCGATATCTGGCTTTTATTCGGAGATTTAAAGCTGCGTGTCCCTCCCACCCCTAGTGTGCGTTTGATGTTTGACAAGGGCTCTTTGAAGTGTGCTGACTTCAGAAGCTGCCTTGCTGATGGCTTGGTCGGGCTACAGAGGGTGCAGGCAGGGGGCCTCCCCTCCGAGCGAGACCAACTGCTACCCGTCGCTGCCCCCTTCTCGTCTCCTTGCCCGGCAGCTTGGCACTGCCAAGGGCACTGGGCATGAGAAGATCTTCGGAGGGATGGGCGGTGAGGAAAGTTCAGGTTAGCTCCAGGGCAAGGGCTTGTGGATTATGCCTTTTTGGAGTAGTTGCAGGCTTGTTGGACAGAAATAGGATTAGGGCAAGGGCGTTGGATTAATGCACCATATTGCATCCATCAGAAACACCAAGTAGCCACACTCGCACACATATCAAAGTGACCGCCCCCCTTGTGTTGTTGTTTACCCTGCAGAGGACTCACCGGCTGCCTAAGGAGATGACCCCAGTCGAGCCCTCAGCCTTTGCTGCTCAGCTCATTTCCAGGCTGGAGAAGCTGAAGCGAGAGCAGGACACGATGAGCTCGCTGGAGGAGAGGCTGCAGCAGATCCAGGAGGTGTGTATCTGCTCTCAAACCTCATATTTACTCCAATCCCGACTCTGAAACAGCTGCGATGTTGTTCAAAATGTAAATAAAAACAGAAGGCAATGATTTTCAAGTCTTTTAAACCCATATTTTATTCACAATAGAACATGGTAGATATATCAAATGATTAAAAAAATAAATTGTGCTATTTTTAGGAAAAACAAAAACTGAATTTTGTGGCAGCAATACATCTTAAAAAAGTTGTTCTAGAGCCATGTTTCCCATTAGGACCTGAGGAGAGCAGCTGCTGGAGGTTTTAGAGGGAATGTTGTCCCATTCTGTCTGTTCAACAGTCTTGGATGGGAGCAGATGTTGCTCTAAAACCTTTCCAGAGGCACTAATGCACCCCCATACCATCAGAGAGGCAGGCTGACCTCAGAACAGTTCTCCTCTTTGGTCCAGAGGAGACACATCTGTTCACATCTGGCTTCTTGTTTGCCTGATAGAGCTTTAAGGTGAACTGTGTTTACAGACAGTGTTCCTGAGCAGAACCAGAACCAGCCTTGACCTTTGACCTCAGAGATTTCTGTAGATTCTTTGGATCTGTTGATGATTTTATGATCTGTAGATGATGGGAAATTTAAACTCTTCCTAATTTCATCTTGAGGAACTTTATTCTGAAATTGTTCCATTAAATTTAAATGTAGTTTCTCTCAGGCTGCTGAACCTCTGCCTATCTTTACTTCTGACAGATTCAGCCTCTAAATCCTCTTTTTATCCCCACTCCTCTGACTGACCTGCTGCTAATTAACCTCATTAGTTATAAAAAGCTCCTCCAGATGTTTCTGATTCGTCCCACTTACTTTTACAGCCTTTTGTTGCCCCTGGCCTGACATTTTTGAGTTGCTGCTATAAAATTTTAAATTACTGTATTGTTTTTAATTAGTACAATTTTTTTTCAATATTTGATGTGTTTACTATGTTCTATTGTAAACCAACTTATTTCAGAATTGGGCTTCTATAAGCATAGCTGACTCTTAAATAAAAGTCTTACTTGGATCCGAGTTAGTCAAGTGCTGGTTCTGTGCTTTCTGCCAGCTTTAGCATGACGAAGAATGGGGTACGCACCAAGGGACCGGAAAGTTTGTCTGGGTTTAGTCACATCTTCACTGTTCATCTCCTCTTTTCCCGTTTCATTTAGAGTAGGAGCGTTCAAAGTTATGTTTCTAGACATACTTTCAGTGCCTTCAAATAGCACTTAGTTACTCTCCAGTGGCACTTTTACAGAATATGTGTAGTGCCAGTCTCTTTGTGCAGCACAGGCACATTCTGCATTATAGATGAAGTGCACCCAAAGCCTGTTAGTGAAGATAACAGAGCAGCAAAAAGGAAACTCACATCAAGTTATCCAGGCGTTTGCTTCCTCTGACTTCACAGGGTGATAGATATAAGTTGGTGGAAGTTGACACACAAAATAAAATCTCACCCTCTTGTGACTATTAACGTTTTGCCAATCGCCTTAACTTTTTTATTTTTACTTTGCCTGTGCAGGAGGATGAGAGGGAGGAGAGCACCGACCTCAGCAGCAGCGTCTCCCTCCACCACCCTCTGCTTCCATCTTCTAGCCAGTGTGAGGAAGACCCACAGGCCATCTTAGACGAGCACCTTTCCCGTGTGCTGAAGACGCCCGGCTGCCAGTCACCAGGCGTGCTTCGGCACTCACCCCGTTCACGCTCCCCAGAGCGGACCGGTGCCTTTTTGTCCTCTGGGCCCTTCTTCGGTGCTTATCACGGGGCCTCCAAGGTTCTGATGACAAGCAGGCAGTCCACAAAGCACATCCACCACCACTACATCCACCATCACCACGCTGGGCCAAAGACCAAGGAGCAGATCGAAACCGAGGCGGCTCAGCGTGTGCAGTGCCTCTGCCCTCAAGGGGGCGCCAATTATTCCAACTTCACACCTGCGTGAGTACATCCTCCGAGCTGCGGCTTCATATTTAAAATGTCTTTGTCTCTTCTTCTAACGAACTCTCCTTCCTGTCGCAGTCGCTGCAGCACTTTGTCCAGACGGCCGGTCAAGGCCTGTGATGAGGACACGTCTTCATCGTGCCTTCCCCAAGTTTCCACCGACCGCTCTCAGAATGTTTGGCAGTGGATCTTAGAGAGCGAGAGGCAGGGAAAGCACAAGCCACACAGGCAAGTGTCTATCAGCAAACGCTCTCTGCACAGCCGATGCCCGGTACTGACCACCTTTTTATTTTTTTAATTCCTAACAGCACTCAAGGTCTGAAGAAGTCCGGTCCGCTTGACTCCAAGATTCTGCCTGCTCGATCCAACTCCTCCTGGGGTGGAGGTGGCATCTGCAACGGCGCTCACCTCCGCGGCCATCACCCGGGTCACCCGTTCATCCAGGATCCAGCCATGCCGCCCTTACCCCCACCCAACACCCTGGCACAGCTGGAAGAGGCCTGTCGCAGATTAGAAAAGGTTTCGAAGCCGCCGAAGCAAAAGTAAGAAGCTTGAAGCATGAAACAGACCTGACTAAAACAGAAGACACTCTAAGTGCTGTCTCTTCTGACTGGTAACAGTATTGATTAGTTATGAACCTTTTTTCTGTTTAACAGGCACTCAGTAGCAGCAGGCAGCCTTCAGAGGGACAGGAGCCATCTCGGTGCCGGAGTCACCGGAAGCAGCTCTCTGACCAACTCTGATGAGTACGTTTCTTGTTTTTATCATACTCAGATTCTCACATTCAGTTTGTCACTCGGATGTTTTCCTCAGATTTCCCTTTTTGCTTCAGGCTTTTCACCTTTTTCCTTCCAGATTTTCTCACTTCCTTTAAAGAGGGGAAAATATGAGTCAGCTTAGCGAAGTTTTAAACTTTTCTTCTTTCCCCCTTTTTAATAATTTAAGTTGACATCGAACCCTTCTCAAGTTAGCTTTTCATATATTCTAAAGGCTGTATTTTCACACTTGCCTAGGAGCTCTCCCTTTGACAGAAAACCACACCAATAATAAGTCATAATTATTAAAACAACTGGTTCTAATCTGCTTATTTTCATTTAAAAAGCATACTTCTTTAAATTCATTAAATTATAAATGAGGGGGGTGGGTACAAAGAACCACTAAATAATGTGCACGGCCCACAGTACAGTTTTGCAGGGCGTTCACACGTAAATTTAGCTGCGATTTTCAAAAATTGGCCATGCAGAACGCAGCTGCACAGCTTTCTGGTCGCTTGGTGACACTTTAGTGCAAAATCCACTTATTTTCAAACTATTTGGAGTCTCCATTAGTCGCAGCGCAGTGTTTCTGTAATTAACTGTAGCCTAATTATGTGAGCTTCACTCATTCCCCCATTTTAATGTTTCAGGTCTAAAGAGCTGGTGGTCACCTACTTCTTCTGTGGTGAAGAAATCCCTTATCGCAGCATGATGAAGACCCACTGCCTCACCCTGGGTCACTTCAAGGAACAGCTCAGCAAAAAAGGCAACTACCGGTAAATTTGATCACCACAGACAAAACAAAAAAAAAACCTTTGGTTTTACACTGTAGCAGAGTGAGTTTCCTCTGTATCAGTGAGTATTTCCTGTTATGTATTTAATGGGAATGTAAAGTTACAAAGCCTGACATTTGAATAGAAAAGCTGGAGCTGATCCGTGGTACTTGGAGCTTATAGAAACGGGGAGAGAAAGGCGGTTCTGGAGTGAATTTTCTTCCCACATCTGGTCCTGATTTCCATGCAAAGGCAGTCCTAATAAATATGGCTTTGAAGCATTGGGCTATTTTATTTTGTGTCCAAAGACCACTGCAATGCCTTCGAATTCCTTCGCCACACTGTTGCATCAGACGCTTAAGTCGAGCGCTGGAAGCACCTTGTTCTGTTAGCGGTCCAGCAGTAAAACGCCTCTCTTTGTCAGACAACCAAGGCAAATTCCTAATATTAAGACTTGCTAGTTTCTATACAAGTGTCCAAAAGCTTTTCTGTTTGGAATAACTTCTCCAGTGATGAGTAGGTTGTAATCATGCCCGTGACATCAACATCAGGCCACATCTGCTTGTTGGGCAACACAGAGAAGGAGGCCACAGCTTCCCGAGATATCTCATAATTCTTCAGTGAGCTTGTGAGAACGGAGGGTGGGGGTGAAGCGTCTGGCTTCAATGGCAGCAGAATGTGTGGAGCTGGTTAATTTGGACATGGCAGCGGTACAGCAGAGAACAGTACTCCGCTGCGCTGCCAGACGATATTGGTGCCAGATGTTGAGGAGAGAAAAATCCTGCAACATGAAACATGTTCCAGTGGAAAGACTCCTTCTATCGCTCTGTCTCTGCAACAAAGTGATGACTTTCAACTATTTGTGAGTGAAATTGTAGAGTTTTTTGTTTTTTGCAGAAGAAAAAAACCCAGCCAATTAGACTAAGAATTTATTTAGTTCAGAGAAAACTAAAACAAATAAAACTGAAAGGCTTTGAGTCATGCTCAGGAGAGAGGAAAAGTTTCCTGAAATGTGATTTTTCTGTCATGTTAATGGAGCTTCACGTTCCTCGGCTGTGATGAAGCAAACCTCCTCCTCATTCGTTCGTCTGTGATTACAATCAACAGGAAAAGTGAGGCTGGATGTGTATATTTTTGTACGCCCTTCTGTACGTGTGTTGTTTGAATGACTCTAAGCTGAGCTCATAAAACTCTCAGCTCCCCCCCACATACACACGTTTTTATCCTTTTTATGTTCTGAACACAGGCACACATGGACAAAATGAGGCATTTTTCCATTACAAAGCTTATCATTAAAGCCCCTCCTGCTGATCTTTGTGCTGGCTTTAAAGCGGGGAGTAGGAATCATTAGGAGCTCCGGGAGACGCCGCAGTCGGCCCTAGGAGTTATCTCTGCTTGTGTAAAAGAGGAGTGGGCTAGTGGAGTGACCTGTGACCTTCAGGAGACAGTCTGAGGGTGAAGCCTGCTAACCGAGCTGTCCTGCTTTTTGCTGATGATCGGAAAGACGTGTTTGTGAGGATCTTGGTTTATGTGGCGTGCAGCGAATCGCGGTCTCAGGCCCTCCGTTTGACAGCTGGACCAATTAGAAACCGATGGACACAGAGAGGGCGTGAGCACCCCAGAGTGTTTCAGAGGCTGGAATTATCCCAGAGCGTTTAAAGGTGGCGTCTCATTGCAACTCGTTGGAGAACGACGTCCGCTGAAGGACTCGTTGGTGGCGGGTGTGAGTCACAGAGGCTCTCAGTCCTGCCTCAGAAAAATTATTCTCTTAAAATAATCACCATCGAGCCGTCTAAAGAGCTGCGTGCTGACATCTGCAGAGGAGAGAAAACATCCGAGGCGAAGGTCCAGGTCTGAAAACGGCGCTGATGATGAACAATTATTGAAAAACGTGTCCAAAAATGCCGAGTTTCGTGTAAAAGTTACTCCAGCAGGTTAAATCCTAAACGTGGAGGCGGCTGCTGAGGCGGGTGGACCGAGGTCGGCAACGCAGTTCTGTGCACGGCCAGGAGCAGCCATTAAAAGATTACAATTAAAGCAATATAATCAATTAAAACAAAAAGATATATAAAACTAAGTAAAATAAAAACTAAATGACATGAAAAACAGATTATTTACAACACCGAAAGCATTAATTGTAGGAGAAATCCAGAGAAACTAAATGTTTTAAACTGCTTTTTAAAAACCTCAGTGAAGGAAAAACATTAGATTGACCTGCAGGCTGTTCAGTTTGAGGGGAACAATGTTCTTTACTGACTAATCTAGAACATGGAACGTCTAAAAGGACCTGCTCAAACAATCTGAAAGATCAAAATCAACATTAATGAAAAAGTAGGGCAGAGTTTTTAATAAATTGTCTGTTTCACTGGTTGGTTTTAATTGGTTGCGACCATTTAAAATTCAGTGAGACTGCAAAGGAAAGTCTGCCGTTTCTTTCATTTTGAGTCTCGAACCGTCTCCGCTCCCTTAAACTCAGAGTTCAGCTCTGTCGGAGCAGCAGTGGGACGCGGAGTCAGGATTTACCTTTTTGACGGGGTGGCTCATGTCTGCAGTCGTGACGGTTAGAACCAGCTGCTGCTACGTCCCTTTCTCCTCAGCGTTTCTGACCCCGAACCTTTCCCTGTCTCCTCAGGTACTACTTCAAGAAGGTCAGCGATGAGTTTGAGTGTGGCGCCGTGTTTGAGGAGGTGTGGGAGGACGCCGCCGTGTTGCCCATGTACGAGGGCAAGGTCCTGGGCAAGGTGGAGAGGATGGACTGAAGAGCACAAGCAACCCCCCCGCCTCCCTCCGCCCAAACAGAAGCTAAACGTTTCCTACAAACTTGAGCGACAGACTCGGAGTAACAAACACTCGGGACTTCTTTCTTTTTTTTTAAAATCTATTTCTTATTATTAAGCTAAACAGAGTTAATATATCCAGCACAAGAGGAGTGATTGAAGGAAGACGAGCCAATGAAGTATGCTGAACTCAGAGGAGGTGCCGCCCACCCCCCTCCCTGACTCTCTCAACCGATCAGCCTTAGAAACATGAGGGAACCGGAGTCCAGGGGAGGGGAGACCCCGACTCCTCCTGACGATAACCACTGAAGACGCAGACGACTTGTGATGATGGACTGAAGGCGCAGCGAGCGAGAAAACGCCGTACGTGTGCATATACATACATGCAAATATGTATATATACATGTATTTTATATATAGATGCTTTTTGTCTTGAGTTGAAAGTTTTTATTTAGTATTTATTAAAACAAAAACCCCTTCCTCCTTCTTAAACCTGTGACCCCGCCCCCTTCCTGTTTCCAGCCAATGGGCAAGCTGCTTTGAATGTTGGGAGAAAACTGTTTGTTTTTGTGTTAAAACACGAGCCTAACTCCTCCTGTCGCCTTGCTGCCACGTGTGACCCCAAACTAACGTTTTTTACCCGAAGCGCTCCATCGTTTTAATGCTCGGTCCCGGTAGTTTGGTACTTTTGTCCCGCCAGGATCGTCTCCCTTCCTCCCCTTTTTCCTTAGAGCTCAATCTTTTTAGTTGTGCCTTTGTTTGTAAACCAGGCATTGCACAGGGACGGGGTGGGACGGGGGGGACAACTGCAGATTCACACAGAAAACAGACCTAATAATGGCAGAGTTTACAGCCCACACACCAAAATATCTAACAAGAATCAGTTTGGAGCACTAAGACAGTGACTTCCTAATAAAACGTGTGTGTAGGTGGGAAAAAAGCAAAAACATGAAGAATTCCAGCTCCAGTTCTGTTTGAATGTTGTTCCAGTAACACCGAGTTTAACGGAGCTCCTGCATATATTGTAATTATGCATTCTGAAGTAGGATTACTGACACACACACACACACACAAACACACACACACACATGATTGCTGGTGTTTTCTGAGTACAGCACCTGTGCCTACATGGATCCATACCATGTGCTGCCCTGTTTCAGGGTTTTATTAAATATCCCTTGGTTTTCAAAAGGGTTTTATGTTGAAAAGATATTTTTATGCTTTTAATAATGTCCTGTAATCATGTTTCTTTATTTTGTTTTGTTTTTACACCATGGCCTTTCTTTTGTTTGTTTTTGTTTATTCTATCTAAACTGTAAATTATACATTATATACAGAGTTTCATTTAAAGATTTACATGGAGCTATAATTATTGTAATTATTGAGAGATGTAGCCTTTATTAAAGTTTTATATTTTTCAAATGAAAGCTGACGGCTCTCCAGTTTTTGGTGTCATTCTTTCGTTTTTAGGATTTTAAGAAAAACATTTGCATTTCCACGTTTTATTCCTTTCAGAAAAATAAAAATCTGATTTTTCTTCTTTAGAAAATGACCTCAAACAGCATCGGGAGCATGGAGCACTGTGCAAAAGTTTTAAACCGGCCCTAATTTTGTTTCACTTTGCAACTATTGAGTTAAAGTACCTGCTTTAATATTTTATTTTACTCTGAATCATAAAATGAGCCTCATGTTGTTTCTTTAAGACCAGAAAATTAGACAACAAGAAGAAGAATCAGATTGGATGGTTTTAACAGGACAAGGTTTTTTTTTCCTTCTCATTTTTACAGATGATAGATCGTCCTGACGCAGAACTTTAATCCTCGTTTAAATGAACTTTAAAACTTCTGGGAATCCACTGAACAAACGTAGAGATAAAAGTTTTTATTAAACATTTAGAAAGTCCATGCAGGTGCAGCAGTGTCTCCTCCTTTTATATTTTATTTTAAATATATTGAATGGCTTTTTTGATTCTGATAGTTTTAGTTTTTTAGTGTTTTTTTAAATCAGAGGTTGTTTAATTATAATAAATCCAATGTATCTTGAAGTGAAGCCAACCTGAATGTCTCGGCTGCAGAGCCTGACTCGTTCAGGTAAAAGAAATCACGCACACAAACACACACAGCGCCACTATGGCTAAATGTGTGGAGGAGGTTTGTGATGTTAGTTTTCCCTGACGATGGCAACAAGTGGATTTATATTTCAGGACGTCCCCAGGTGGATCCTTTTCTTTTCACCGTTAACGCCTCTCCGCTCGTTGTCCGAGCTGCTGTGGTCAGAGACCCCCGCGGCGTGTCATATCCTGTCTCATCCGGGTGAGACATCAGGACAGCAGCAGCAGCACGCCTTGTTGTCCCACTGAAGCAGTTCCAGATGTTACAGAAGTGAGAAGAAACACCAAACAGCTGGAAATCTGACTGAAACTGTATTAAATACTGAAACAACAACGGGTGACAAGAAGGCCAAACTTGGACTAGTTAGTGATGACAGACATCTGCTCTGCTGGTAAACTCAGGAGGAGTATGACCTCATAAATAAACCTAAATTATAAATCAACCATTCAACCAAAGAAGCTAAAAGGAGCCGAATGCAGTACTTTCAGCTAAAAGCTACAACTAATAGAGCAAATATACTGAAGGAAATATTAGTAAACCATGTTTTTTGAAGGAACTAAAGAAGTTAAATATTTAAGTATAAAAGTTTAAAAAATAAAATTCATAGCATCCGTCTCTCAAAGGAGCTGAATGTTTTGATAGATGGATGGCTAAAATAACACAAAGTACAGAAGTTAGATTGTTAAAAAATGTGCAGAAAAATAAAAAAAACAAGAATGCTGAGTCAGCATTCACACTATTAATAAGGTTTAATTTTAGCAGGAGTTTAAAAACTGAAACCAAACGTTTGAACAGAACCGACTCTGAGGCCCTCAGCAGCTCCTTGTTCTGATCTCAGCTCCTAAATGGGAGACATTAAGCAGAAAAATGAGGCCACAGGCTAATTGGTGCTATTAACGAGCAATGAGGAGCAGATACTGTCTGTAAGTAACACAGACATTAATGAAGCCCCCTGCCTCCCCCATCACAGGGCCTCGCCATGTTTGCTTCAATTATCTGGCTTTACATCAGCGTTGGGGGAAAAAAAAAAAAAAAAAAGGTTTAATAGCAGGGAAATAATTCAGTCCTGGGGAGTGTGGGGCCATCTGCAGCATGCACATTAAAACAGGCCTGCAGTCGAAGTAAAAGTTTCCACATCACAAAGACACAAATCTGATAAGCTTGGTGGTTATCTTGTTTCCCTCTTTCATGTGTTTTTGGCAACAAGCTGCCAATAAAGTGTCTCATCTTAGATCACTTCAGGTTTTTCCTCCTTCCTGGAGTCTTTACACACTTCTCTAAATATTAAAGATTCGCAGCCAAACAGTTTTAGGATCACAAATAACAGATTAAGAGTTTGGGGCTCATCAGAGACTCAGAACAGACTCCACAAACCCTGAAGTTTAACTGGATAATCAGGCTTTAATCAGGCTGAACCAGCTAGTTTATGTCCAGCTGTCAGGAGAAATATCCTCGGGAATTTTTTTATCAACACAGAAATGCAGAAAATGACCATAAATGCTGTCGTAACTACGCCAGGCCTGTATGTGGCGCTGTAACGCTGACAAAAATATAAACCAGAAACAGGAAACAAGACCTGGAGCATAAAAAGCAGCCATTCAGACAGAAGACCAGACATTCTGTTAGAAATACAACAAACATTATTTAGGATACAGACGATGGGTTTAACAGTCATAATTATTTGGAAATAACCGATAGAGAAGCAAAAAAGGCTTCTGTAGGACAAGTTAACTTTATATAAATATTAGTAAATCAGAAGCAAATAGTAACACTTTATCTAACCCCCCTAAGACAACATTTAAGCCCTCCGTCCGGTCGCCTCTTTTTTCTGTTTACTGACATCTTCTCGTTGATTTGAAGCCAAGGAAAGAAGTTTTAATTTCTCAGTGAGCTTTTATTTTGAAGTAAAAAAGGCAAGACCGATTGAACTCTTGTTGGTTAAACTTCAGGATTCAGGAGACGATGTTGGATATCTGCCATGAGAGCGAGTCTTTTTCTGTTTCAGTTAAATGTTAGAATCCGTACGATCGAAGTTTTAGCTGCTTTAATGGAGGAAAAACTCATAAGAGGGCAGAAGAAATGAAGTTTAATGACGCGTCAAACCAAGTTTGTTCTAACTTCTGTATAATATGTAACGCAGAAAAGTTCCTTGATATTACCCGTTTGAATAATTTCATATATTACTTCTAAAACTGAGGTTAATTTATGTATTCTTTCAATAAAAATTGATTGTGATTGGCTCTTTGCTGGGACCAAGGTGTTTCTGAGTTCGACCCCCCCGTTCTGGTCCTAAAAGGAGGTCTGTTGAGGTACCGGTGACACACAGGTTCTGAGGAAACTTCAGTTCAGTTTGATGCTTCTGACCCTGAGTTTAAACATGAACCGTAAAAACTCTTTCACGGTTGTTGTTCTTTCGGTTGCCACGGCGATCAAACTGGGTGACAGATTTGTCCTTCCTGCCTCAACCTGGGCTCAAACCTGCAGCCTCAGGATTATCAGACCGCTACACCGACCGCCGATCCACCGCGACCTCCCCAAATAGTGGTTAGGCCTTTTTGTGCTTTGTTTTTTATCAGCGGTGACCATTTCTTTGGTGCAAATTTGATGTTATAAACATATTTTTATCTTTCCTTTAAGTCCTGTACCCTGCTTCCATCATTGCGGTGTTTTCTTCTAATGGTGGCTTTTAGTTCTTTTGCATTGTGGTAATTGGCGTAGCATGGTTGGGTCTATTGTAAACATGGCTATGTGAGACCGGTATAAAGCGGCACCAGACGCTCCCTAGGCTAAGCTAGTTTGCGGAGCAGGCAGGGGCTGCTGCCTATTGTGCTTCTGAAGCCTTTGTAGATTTGCAGTGGGGCCCCCTTTTTAATCGCCTTCTCATACACCGCCTGTCGCCTCACTTTGCATATTTAATTGCCAGGTAAAATCATTTTGTCGACAATCCGTTTAATTATTTGATTGTACAGTAACCGTAAAGAGTGAGCAGAGGGAAGTGGAAGGGATAAAGGGGGTTAGCGGGGAAGGAGGGAGACAGAGAGAGAGCAGCAGGCAGCAGAGAAAGAAAGGAGTCTGTTGCCAGAATAGACATCAAAGCTGTGCCTTGATGTTGATGTTGAATGGGCATTAATGGTTTCTGAAGGCAAGAGATTGCACAGAAAAAAAGGGAGAGGAAAAAAATAAACCTTCCTTTTTCTCTGACAATCCCGCCAGCCATCTGAGTAAATGCATAAACATTGGAAGCCAGAGCAAGTTAGAGCAGCGAGCAGAGATAAAGAAAGTGAGACGGAGAGAAGCCAGTTAGGTTGTTCACTTTTATTTCCTGTAATGACTGGAGAGTGACTGATGGAGGAAAGATGGGTCAAATGGACTGAAGAGGCCATCATAACATTAAACCTTCAAAGCCTAAAAGCAAAGTTTTGTCAAACCTTAAGATGTTAACTTGGATTCAGAAACGGTGGTCCTTTTGAGGTTTTTTACAACGGCTGGCATCTGTAATTCAAAGCCTAATATTTTTCATCGTACCAAACGTGCATCGCAGTCTGTCGAGCCGCCGCCGTGTCTCCAGGGTTTATCAGACTCCTCCTATTGTTGCCATCACTCTTTTTGACCATGTCATGCCACTGCTTCCAAAGACAATGACAAGTAAATGGTAAAAGCTGCTTGTTACAGTGAACAATAAGGACAGAAACTTGGTATTTTGAGTCGATCGAGGAGCGAGCGTGGGTAATATGGGCTGAGTCTCTTGTTTGTCCTCTTCACAAGACGTTTGCTGACGTCAGCTGAAAGCCCTTCCTCTTCAGGGTCACGGAGAGCTGTCAACGAGCGGTTAACCAGCTGTAAACTCGTCAGCTAACATGCATGTTCTTGGATTAGTTGGAGAAAACCAACATGC
This sequence comes from Kryptolebias marmoratus, assembly GCF_001649575.2. Lineage (NCBI taxonomy): Eukaryota > Metazoa > Chordata > Actinopteri > Cyprinodontiformes > Rivulidae > Kryptolebias > Kryptolebias marmoratus. Next base: position 27,490,187 of record NC_051432.1, read on the forward strand.
AAACGTCAGGTGAGTCCGACCTGCAGCCTTCCTGCTGTGAGGAGAGACCACTGACTGCTGTCCCACTGTCCAACCAAGACAAGTTTTAACAATCTCATCTTGTTTTATTCGATTTTATGCACTCAAACTCTCCGCACACTGGAAAAGACGGAGAGCATTTCCTCTACAGAATGTGAAAGGACACCATGTTTGTCTTCTTAAACCCCCCACAGAACAGCGTACGCCGTCCTCCCTCCTGTCACCGAACACCTGAACGTCGTCTCATGTTTCGTGATGTGTGCGGGGGGAATTGGCTTTTGCGTGTGAATGGTCCAAGCTCAGAGCTTAAACTGCAGCTTACCTCTGAAATGCATCCAAAAGCACCTTGATCCTGTTTCGACTGGCACTGCTGGAGCTCTCTCCCTCTCCATCTCCGTTTGTCTCTCCTCTTCTCCTGCATTGTCAGCTTTACTCGTCTTTTCAGCTTCTCCGAACTCTCCTGTTTCTTTTCACACCACCTGTTGTTAGGGGGGATGTGAGGGTCTAAAAAGTGTATTTATCAGGAGGGAACATCAGAAATTAGCATAATCTTGATGCATGTCTTCAGAAAGGACCAAACTGGGCTCGATTTACCAGAGATAATAAAACCAACAAAACTACTGTGTCTACATTTTAGCTATTAGATTTAGCCATCACTGATAAAACATTATTTTTCACTACAGGAAATTGGTATATGATGGCCAAAATAAATGTGTTTGTTTTTCTGTAGCGTTAGCAAATATATCTCATGACCCAATGGATGGATATTATTAAAACTCTGAAAAAGTAATAATTGGATTTATGTCTACAACTAATCAACTTTTGGAGTCAACACGATTCAAGATGGTTGCCACAGCTAAGCGAACTTAGCAAACACAAAAATGGCTCCAGCTGAGCCACATTTCCAGATACTGAGCTTAACTTTGGTGTGGTTGTAGCTGCGAGTCATCCTCAGCAGCTCCTCTGAGCACTAACTGATCATGCAAGGTGTGATTTTAAAACTTTGCCAATAACTTTCAACTGTGTCTGTCTGTTAGCAAAATATCTAATGAACTCCCAGAAAGCAGTCAAGGTTGTACATCAACAACTGATTAATGTTTCAAGATGGCTTCCACAGCTAATTGACCTTAACCAACCTTAAATTGGCTATAACTTAGTAGCTGAGAGTCATCTTTAACATGTTAAAAAATAATTAGATTCATGACTTTTTTAAATATGTCCCAAATAGACGCTTTGAGTCCCCAGGAATCCTGAACTCAGGGGAGTCTGCAGCAGCTTTGTGGCTCTGATATATAAGCATTCTTTCTTCTGTTTATTTTGGGTGCATCCATTTGTCTCTATCCGTTTCTCTCTACCTCTGCCAGCTCGGTGTCAGCTGTGGATAGGCATTGTCTATTTTGTCTAAATAACCCCCTGTTGGGTTGCAAACCACCCCCAAGGGAAGCCTGTGTTCTTTGGGCAAGACGCAAGTTTAGGCCCAAAAACCACCATCAACAAGGGGAACAATTTGGCTGGCAACAGCCGTATTTACAGACTGGTCAACCACAGCTGCTTTTAGCAGTGTTCTGTCATCAGTAAACACCAGAGCTCAGTGTCTTTCTCTGATCTCAGAGATAGAGATATGCTGTGCGGTTTGAAGTCGGTCTGTAGCGGCCACTTCTCAGATTGCCATTGTTTAGAAGTTCAGACCGAGCGAATGATCCGATAACAGAAGTTTGTCATGACACGTACTTTGTCCACATTCTTCGGCGACCGACTGGAATGCAGTTCCTCAAAAGGCTTCGCCTGTGGCCTCCGCCTGGATGGTGTGTGGTATATATTTTCAATTTAGCCTTTTCTCCTGCAGTCATGAATACTGTAAGGGTCTTTTTCTAAAAATACTAATTTCGGTTTCACAGTGTTTCGCTCGCTCCCCTGAAGTGACCTCTCCTCGGGTCGCGGTGCATGTGGAGCACGCTCGTGTGTTGCGATACGACAATCTGGAGTCTTGTTGACACTTTGACCCACATCAGATTGTGGGCAGCCTGGTATGCTGAGAGGGACATAAAGTTATATCTGGGACAGAGGAGACCAGTAAACTGGAAACATTTACTAATAAAGGCTTTAGGTACCGGTACCTGTTTGCACACTGCTGTCTGTGTCTTAATGAAACTTTCTGAAGCAATCACTGGATGTACATCTACAAAATGATCAATTCAAGATGGCTGCCACAGCCAACAAACCATACAAACACAAAATTAGCTGTAACTGAATCAGTTTTATAGATACTGTCCTAAAGTTTGGTGCGCTTGTAACTGAGATTGATCCCCAACACAAAACCTGAGCAATGAAACAAGATCTTTGTTAAAATTTTGCGATTAACTGTTTAAAGTCACCTCTGTTTGTCTGTTAGACAGATATCTCATGTACCCGTGGATGGATTTTAACAAAACTTTCAGGGAATAATCGAGGGATGTACATCCGTACCTTTTAGTGTTCACCTGATTCAAGATGGCCACCACAGCCAACTGACATAAAAGTACAAAAAATGGCTATAACCCAATTGGTTTTACAGATATTGTGCTGAAGTCTGATCAGTCATAATATTCCATAAGACGGAACTTAACGTCAAGGTTTGACCAAAATGGCTACAACTCAACATAAGAGGATCTTAGTTTAAGGATATGAAAGGGAGATATGCTTTCTGTCAAGGAATGCTAGGCTTTTAATTCTTTCTAGATTGTTTTTTTTTTTTAATAAATAGAGTTTAAAGCTGGGTTTCCTTTTGGTTTGATTGAAAAGCTGAGGTTTAATTGACGCGGCTCCTGCGTTGACATCAACACATTCTGGACCCGCCAGTCGTCCAGTTCTGCTTTTATTTCTCACTTCCTAAGGAACCAAAATGAACAGAGAAGTCACGGTACAAAGTGACCGCTGATATAAACCCATTTGTCTCCAAAGGTTGTAGTTTTGTGTCTAATGCTCCTGCAGCAGCGGCTGCCGTTGTTGTCCTGCCTGGGTGTGGCCGCCACAGACGGCGCTGAACGCAGCTTGTATTTAGAAACTGGGGAATTTCTCTGCGCTTTTATCCGAGGACAACCGCAGTGCTTCAGTGTTGTGCCTCACACATACCTCCAGCTCCGCAGTCCATTCCCCAGACAGCTGTGGAAAATGTGGCGAGGCCACTCTGGCTTTGGACGCCTCCCAGGCACCACGGGGATAAAAACGAGCCTCTGTCATGTGACGCCGTCACATGATTCCTGCAGAACTGGAGGAGGGAGAGCCTTTTCCAAGCCGGAATGAGAAACCTTAACCAGATTCCACATTACACACCTTCTTTGCTCTGCGAGTTGATTCTGACCTGAATGAGCCTCAGAAAACCCACCTGGGCTGTGAGCGCTCAGGCCTGTTTCCCATCCGAGACTCTCTGCTCGGCAAATCTCAAGGCTTAGCCGCTGTTGTTTACTCTTTACCCACAGATCCCAGCACCTGTTAGAGATTGAGCCGTGCATAATCCAGCTGCAAGCCATTTTCTTCCAACACCCAAGAAGATAACTCCCCCGAAGCACAAATGATTAGACTAATTGGCCCTGATGATGGGAAGAGTCGAAGTTGGATGAGAAAGTAGAAAATTAAATGAAGAAATGCATATCGCCCGCTGAAAGTGATTACTTCCTGAGGGTTTCATTAAAATCTGTCCAGATTTTGCTAACAGTCAGACAGAGATGATTGTATTATAGGTAAAATCTTTCTTTCCCTTCTTCTCTCCTCCTTTCTTTTCTTGTGAGTTTGTTTTCTGGGCGATGAGGTTGAGGCCGTGTGTGTTTGTGTGTGTGTGTGTGTGTGTGTGTGTGTGTGTGGGGGGGGGTCTGTGTGTGTGTGGAGGGGTGCACTTCCAGCTTTATGACTAACCACATGTGTTTCTGGGTCTTAATATTTATATGTTTCTCATGGAAAAGAGGGTGGTGAAAGAGGATGCTGGGAGAAGAAAGGCAGACATGTGGTTCTTGTTTGCAGAGGCGGACTGTTTGTTTCCTGTGATGAGCGGAGAGGACGGAGGGGACGAGGACAGAGGACAGAGAGGACAGAGAGGACGAGGTCCTGCTCCTAGCTTCATCATACCTGCTGGACAGAAACGTGCTTTGGTTTGGTTGTCACATTATTGTTCTCAAGTCCTGCAGACTTTGTGTTATTTCAGCCGTCCGTAGCTCATCCAGGAGACGGCTGCTGTGACTTCTGGTAACTTTTATTTGTTTCTTAATATTTAAATGTATTTACAACAACATTCAGACCTCTTCAGCTCCTTCTAAAACATTGTTCTCTCTGAAATCTGCTTCAGAGGTCTCGCTCTGTTTTTAGCGTTTAGCTAGCCTTTTGCCATATTTAGCTTTCAGCTCGAGTTTTGCTACTTGCAGCTAGCATTGTGCTTCTTGTAGCTTCAGCTCCTGTCTGAGGGGGGCTGGGGGCTGTAATCCTCCCAGGATCAGACTCTGGGGAGGGACTGTGGGAGGCGGCGGTTCCTTGTGGAGCTCCACCCCTCAGATCAGGGACTGAAGGTGTTACTTAGCGGTCCAGCAGCTCTTTGAAGGTCTCAGGATTTACTGCTCTTCTTTGTTTCATCTGCAGTGATCAGGAGAAAACTTCAAGATCAAATCAGCCTGGATAGTTTTCCTCTTCTCCTTTCTGGTTTCTGAAAGATAAAAAGTGCAGCAGTTAAATATATAGAAAAGAGTCCACCGTAGTTTTAGTTCACATTATGACTCCAATCAGGCTTAAAAATGTGCTGATAAATACAGATTATTGACCTCATGTTGCTCAGATTCATCACTTTAATCCAGATTATTTCAGTCTGACTAACAGCTTGAAAAAAAGAGTCCATAAACTCATTAGAAACACATTTTATTGAAGTTTTTTGTTGTTTTTATTAATTTTTTTTCAGAAGTGTAATATCATTTCTTGCTGTCAGTCTTTTGTTGACAGTCTGGATTGTACGTGAACAGGAAACTTTCATATTTTCCAGTCATTATTTACATTCTTTCCACCAAAAATATATAATTATTTCAGTATAATAATTATTAAGTAAGAATAAACAATTGTTTAATTGAGTTCATTGACAAAAAGACAAACTACAGAAAGAGAAAAAGGTGAGAAGTTTAAACATCTTGCAGCTTCACTTCTTTAATTTATTCTAAATGTTGCACATTTCTTTAATATTTTACCCCAAAATCAACAAAAAAGGTCTTTGATACAAACAGAAAAAGGACAACAATAATCAAACCTCATTATGTTTGTTCTTAAACGTCTAAAATGGTTTGAAAATCAACTAATATATCCAGAAGTTTGAGTCTGGAATGTAAAAATGTAAAAATGTGAAATGTGTAAAAACCCGTCAATAACTCAGAAAGGTTTCCATCTTTGTGCAGAGGTTCTGATGGGCTCGTTCTGCCCGTCGGGCTGCATCTGTCCTCGTTGACAGCTGGAAATCTGCAAATATTTCCTCAAACTAAACAAAAAAAAACCCAGATATACGACAGCGTTCTCATGCCTTTTTGTTTCACTTGTCAGAAATGAATCCTTGAAGGTAAAACGTTTTATTTGAGAAACGACTCAAATATCAAACAGTTTGGCATAAAAATAGAATCAAAACACACGAGTTAATTAAGAAGTTTCTGTAGCAGGTGTATGATGATAATTAACATATTATTCTTTTATATTTGAACAGTAAAAATCAGGAGTTGATATAAAAGAACAACCATTTTCTTCTCACTCAAACTGTGACAAACTGCAGCTCATTTAAGGTGAACAACATCAGGAAACTGCAGGTAAATATAGTTTCCTCGTGTCCGCCTTCACCTTTTAATGGTCCGTCAGCTCAGAAATAAACCGTTTCTCCTCACTGAGCTCATTGTTGTTCGAAGGCTTTCTAAAAGACGAGCAGATCTTTGAGGACTTTTTAGTTTTTCTTACTTATTTCCAGGAGAGATCAGGACTCTGAAACAGCAGTCAGGCAGGTGGTAATAATGTAAAAATCCCATATAGGCTTAATGAACTCCAGGCTTCATCCTCTCTCCGAGTCTTTTTAGGGAGGAACGATTGTTTAGGACTTTTATATAACTTCCTAACGTTTTACAGATGTTTACAAGTTATTTTGTAATAACGGATTCCAGGGTTGCACTCGTACATTCAATCAATCTCTCCAACACCAATCACAGATGGACGCTCCCACTCAGAAGTTTAACCAAAAAAAAAAAAAAGTTAGTTCTCTGAAGTAAATCAGCCCCACGAAGACGACGGATCGTTTTCAGGATACCTGCTGTCTGAAAGCACAGGGCCTTTTTGTGTAATTCTTTTATATTTGAATAGTTTTTACCTGTTGATTAACTGGAGACGTCAAAATAAAAGCCGTTTAAATACTGAGACTTTATTCTTTGCAGCCACACATTAAAAAAACAGTTTTACTAGATTCAGACTCATGAATATGAGGTCAGGATTGTGAATGTGAGCATCCTGAGAAACATGTTTAAGTTTTAAGGTTTCACCTTTAAAAATAACCCTTTTAAAATGGAGTCCTGTGGAAAAAGTTGTTTGTTTTGAGTGCAACATCTAGCTGCTGCTGCCACTGTCTGTGCTTGCAAATAATCATAGAATACTGTCTGATGCAAAACTGACAATTTTTTTTTACATCATGCCATTTTTCCAATGAGGTCAAGAACAGACTTTTTTTTTTTTGACTAATCAACCGAACTAATGAAGAATGAACATTTAGACTAGTCTGACTTTTGACATCTTGTGATTCTTTATATTTGTTGTGTTCAGAGTTAAAGGTATTCATTGCAAAGTATGAAATTAAACATGAAAAAAGGTGGTGGAGTTTGAAAGAGTTTACTCTAAGACGTGGGTCCAACCTCACTGGAAACAAAGAACTTTTATCTGCAGATTTCACGCAACAAATATGAGCATGAAGGCTTACCAACGCATCAAAATAATCCGATCTTTTGATCCCAAATGTCTCGTCACCGTCGTTGACCTACTTTCAGTCACTTTGGTTGTTTCTGTAGGTTAACAAACACGTTAGTAGGCCGCCATTCACAAATTTTTACTTTAAGGACACATTTAACCATCGATAGGAGAAAAATAAATGATTTTGTTTCTTGCTTCGTTAAATTTTATTGACCGGTCTTCATGACATTACAATGAGCTGCGCCAACAACTTTAATTCACAATGACAACAATATGCAAGAAGTTACACAAACTAATCCTGACAATATGTGTCATTTCACAGGTTTGTTCAAGATGTCGCCTGATTCAAGTGGGAGGAAAATGACCGAATTAAACAATAGAAGCATAAAGGGACGTCAAAACTCAGCTAAACATCAAAGAGACGTGTTCATTGGAAACAGTCGAGCGCTAAATGAGTCACAGACGTCTTTAACGAGGGATGACTTGTCATTTGTCAAAATGGGACATCGAAAATGGCAAACAGATCATTTATTCATGTGTTGATTTGATTTTTGTTTTCGTCCCTATCGTCACACTTCCATTTCAAAAGACCTCATTTGGGTGGAGCTCCAGGACGGAGCAGACGGAGACGAGTTTAGCGTTAGCCTTAGCTGCAAATTCTTTTCCTTGTGCGTCTAAATCACACTGAGAAAAAAAGGTAAAGGATTCTGTTTCCCTGATCCTATCTCCCACTTGGGAGAGTTTGAAAATAAAAGTGAGTTGGAGCGTGTGCGGTGAGAGGAGGTGGAAGGTCATGTGTGACAGCCAGGGAAGCGAAGGAGGAGGATATTCAGCGCTGCCTTATTTGCCAGAGAGTAGGCTGATGTAAACAAACACACAGCTTATGCAAGCTTTTGATCTTGTGATCCGTGAAATCTTCTCGAAGAAAACAGGAAAATTAGGCCTCGCTGTAGGGAAGGAGGAGGGGTACGGCGGGCAAAAGCTCATGGGAGAAGATATTTAGTATGAGATCTGGAGTTCGGAGCTATTAAAGGAACGTTCCCCTTCTGACTTAATTTGATGCAGCTTAACACTGTTTTCCCCAAATGTTTAACCCTGAGGAACGCAGAAGGATCCTTATTGGTGGAATTATTGTTCCCTGATCAAAGTGGGGGACTTGTAATCAAACTCTTTGTAGTTTAATTGTCTTTATTCATTGGTGGGTCCTTGTGGCATGAAGAAGGCACCAATAACTCGATCCGTGGCTCTTAAACTGTGGTACAAGTACCACTGGTAGTATCAAGGATCCCTCTAGTGGTACTCAGAGGTAACTTTAGTATCAAATATTTAAAGGTTAAAAAACAAAGAGATAAAGATGAATGGTTCAACCAAATGATCATCTTGGCTCCAATCAGAAACCATTTGGAACAGAAGTGCAGTGGAGCCTGTTTCTGTGTAAACTGGAGTGGTCCAAGGTTAACCAGGAAGCTTTCCTTAGGATCTCTGAGCTCCTAAATGTGCAAAGCAAAAAGGAAATTTGATTTAAGTTATCTGAAATTTATTTGTTTTGTGAGGCAGACGAAGAGCCAGGACCACGATGCATGTGGTGCTTTTCTCAGCAGTGGATCTATCACAGCTTCAACCAGAGTGAGGTGTGTTTTTGTTTCTGTGCTTCCTAATGAATCCGTCTAATGACCGAGTAGAGCGTCAAATGTAAGGTCAGGATTGAATCTACTTTGTTTAGTTCAAGAGTTTAAATGTGAAGAGAGTTAAAAGACTGAAGGGTTTGTTGTTGGAATTTTGGGATATATCCTCAGCAGTGGACATGGGAGTTTTGATCATTACTCTGAGACACCCCCCAATGAAAGGCCCAGCAGGGGTTGATCCGGACTCAGTTTGTGTCTCTTATGCCCCTTTTCCACCGGCTCTAAAGGTCCCAGCTCCACTCTACGCCGCTTGCTTTGCACGCGTTTCCACCGGCATTTTTTTCCGAGGCTGGTCCCTGCTTTTTTGGTCCCTTCTTCGGAGTAGGGCCAGCTGGGTGGGTGGCACAAGCTTAGCTCCTGTTCACTCATTGGTCGTGGGTGTGGTCAGATGCATAAAGAGCGAAGGTAGGAATATAAACAACAGCGTTAGCTTACCCTGCAACGTTTCTGCCGTCTGTCCCCCAGCTGAAGGCCTGTAAAGCCTGAAATCTCCGGCGGATAACAGCTGTCCTACTCCGTGCAACAATCGCGGCATCCAGAGCATTTCTTCCTCTGCGCCTCTCTTCCTGAAGTCTCAGGAGAATCCCCATAAGTTTAAAAATCAGCAACAACACAGGGCCAACGTTGTCCATAGCGCTTCCGTTGTTTACACAACTTGCGCCAAGTTTCAGTAGCGCACCCCCCCTCCCAACACAAGGAGGCGTTCCTCTGCTACCGACCAAACTGACCGGTGGAAACGCGACGCACTTTTTTTTTTTAGAGCCAGGCCAAGTAGAGCGGGGCTTCTGTAGTAGAGCCAGTGGAAAAGGGGCATTAGGCAACTGGGTTTGTTGAATGTTTTGAGGTTAGGATGAAGAAGTGGATTTAGACTTAATCTGTTCAAAATATTTCAGTACAAGCTTATAAGTTTGTGGTAGTGGTTTTTAATTTCTGTCCTAATGGTGGTACTTGGACAGCTGGTACTCGTTCGGTTCAGTTCCTCCTCAGAAGCAGCTCCTGATGACAGACGCGAGCAGAGACGCTCTTCTTCTCTGAAGCTCATCGAGCTGATTTTCATCAGACGGCCACATTCACATTGACTCAGTTTTGTTGACACTGCAATAGCGGCTCAAGGGGACGGGGAGGGGAGGGTGCGATGGGCGGTTGGGTGATAAAAGGGGAATTTGTGGTGGTGGGGGGGGACTTGAAAGACATAAAAAAAGGGAACCAGTTTCTTTGCCCACAAGCTGCACTTTTAAAATTCTTTCCCTTCACATAGCTCCCTGGTAGGATATGTGAGTTTGGTACAAAGGTGAGCAAGCTTCCCTTCCTCCCCCTTTCTCCCTCCCTCCCCCCCCTGGAAAGCTCGTGCCCGAGAGCTATCCATTTGAACTTCAGTGAGAGGCAGCCTTCTTGTGAGGACTTGAATCAGGCATCTTTGGGAGGCTGTTAGAAGTGCCCAGGCTTGCTTTCTTTATCTGATGTGATGTGAAGCTCACTTTTGTTTGATGAATCCATACATAGATACAAACTGGTATCCTTGGTTCGGGAGAGGAGTGAGATCTGGAGCAGAAAAAAAAAGGGGGGGGGGGGGGGAATGGGAATACGACAATAGAGCTGCCCCACACCTGTTACAGGGTGTTGCACGATTTAAAAGCTCTGTCTGGTCTCAAATCTCATGACTTTGTGTATATTGAAAGTACTTTGAGCCACAGGTCAGGTTCCTTTATTTGTAGTGGTGTAACGAGACGCTTATCTCATGAGACAGGATGAGCTGAGCTACTGGGTCCGCAAGACAAGACGAGATTTTAACAATACTTTTGAAAAAATCGCCTTGACCAAAAACTCAAGAAACTGACCTCCCTTCTGCCTGATTTCTTATGAGTCTCTTTATGCCTCTTACACGGACCCTAATTCAGAAGTCTGACTCTACTCCGCTCTGCTCGGCTCGGCTCGATAAAGAATGCATCGCGTTCACACCAGTTAGGCCGGTAGCAGAGGAACGCCTCCTTGTGTTGGGAGGGGGGGTGCGCTACTGAAACTTGGCGCAAGTTGTGTAAACAACGGAAGCGCTATGGACAACGTTAGCCCTGTGTTGTTGCTGATTTTTAAACTTATGGGGATTCTCCTGAGACTTCAGGAAGAAAGGCGCAGAGGAAGAAATGCTCTGGATGCCGCGATTGTTGCGCGGAGTAGGACAGCTGTTATCAGACGGAGATTTCAGGCTTTACAGGCCTTCAGCTGGGGGACAGACGGCAGAAACGCTGCAGGGTAAGCTAACGCTGTTGTTTATATTCCTACCTTCGCTCTTTATGCTTGCATCTGACCACACCCACGACCAATGAGTGAACAGAAGCTAAGCTTGTGCCGCCCACCAAAGCAGGGCCGGCCCGGCTGGCCCGACTCCAAAGCAGGTACTGAAAAAGCAGGGACCGAGTGCGAAAAAATGCAGATGTAAACGCTCGCGAAGCGAGCCGAGTAGAGTGGAGCCGGGACCGTTAGGGTATGTGTGAAAGGGGCATAAGATCAGTGGTCTCCAGTCCTGGTCCTGGAGGGCCACCATCCTGCATGTTTTCCTTGTTCCTCTGCTCCAACACACCTGATCTGAATCAATGGGTGATTAACAGGCTTCTGCAGAACATGAAGAGGTGATTTAACCTCTGAATCAGGTGTGTTGGAGCAGAGAAACAAGGAAAACCTGCAGGATGGTGGCCCTGAGGACCAGGATTGGAGACTTCTAACCTTTTTGGAGATCTTCTAACCTTCAGTAAAGCTGCAGGACCTTCAAACTCAGGGGGTCAAGCTCAGTTTCACAAGGACACAATTTAAAATCTTCATTAAGAGCCGACTCTCTTTAAATATTTTCTTAAAAACATAAATTATGTTTTTCAGATATCTTTTTAAAAAAATATTATTTCTTTCTTATCAGTTGAATCAGAGTTTACTAGAAAATGTTTTTAAAATAATTTTTTTTTTCAATTTTTGATATTTTATTTGCTTTTTTATACATATGTATTTATAAATACATATACATGAGAAAACATAGACTGCACTGATGTATATGTTTTATAAGTATATATGTGTAGAATATAATAATAGATATGTATGTAGCTATGTATATACAGGCGTGAATATATCTACATTATATACTCTGCTTAGAAATAACAAATAGTTTGTTCAAAAGAATTTATTATGTAATTAGTAAGGAATTGGAAGAGGAAAAGCGGTTGGTAGAAATAAGCATATGCTTCATCCTACTCCTTTTCAGACATGTACATAATTTATTTTTGTATTGATTATTGGTGAAGGATCTTATGTTCATTTTTACGTCTGAAATAAAAGACTTTGATTGATTGATTGATTTATTGATTGATTTAATTGTTTCTAATGAAAACATTTTACCGAAGGCCATGAAAAGAGCTTAAAAAACCTTCAATGACAATTCAAACAGCCGCCAACATGAAAACTGTACAGAAAACAAAAAACAAGAATAGCATACGGTTGTGGCGGGGCTCGCAGAGAAACGGTCAGATTTCGTCCTGATCGACTCGTTTCCTCTCAAGTGGAATAATGAAAGGTTGAAATGATATTTCTCAGTTTCAGAGTTAATAAATTAAGCCTGTTCTGTTTGAAATAAACGTGCAGCTCTTCCTTTCAGCACGTAGCTGCAGAGGAGAGACACCCACATCAACTTTGTGACAATTTCAACAGAAAGGTTGTTGCGCTCATTTTTTTTAAACGTGTTTAAAAGTCGAATGAGACCCACGTCTTAGACTTGAATCAGAACCTCACAAACATGACGAGACGTTCAGGAGACAAACCAACGTCCGCCTGCCATTTTCTGGTTTTGTTGTGTCCATGTTTTCCCTCAGCTCCCCTGTTTTCCCTCAGCTCCCCTGTTTCACACACCTGCTGTTCACCACGAATGATGTTTGATTAAGAAAATGGCAACAATACAAACTGCTTGACCTGTTGAGAAACTCTGGGTTGTTTTCGATGGCGGTAATTCCCTCTTCATGTCACAGTTCCACTGCTCCTGCCACGCCTCCAGCTTCCACGCCACAGTCTAGCCTCTGGATCTCAAGCCACAGCAATCATCCCGATCATCTTCACCTGTTCCTGCCAGTACTTAAGCTCGCTATCAACTCACAGTCATTGCCAGATTATTGAACGGTTTACCGAGTAGATGTCCAGCGCTTTCCCATAGCTCATGCCTGCCTTCTCGATCTCGAACCCCCGCTTGACTCTCGACCTTCGCTCCTTGCCTGCTCCTCGCCTGATACCTCCACGGACTCTGACTCACGGTAACCGATCTCGCTTCTCCATTCTGGACTACGCCCCTTGGTTTGTGCTTCTCTGGATCTGGCTATCTACCTCTGATCTCCTGGCTTTGACCTCTCGCCTGTCTCTGGACTCTTCCTCTCGCCTAACCCCTCAGCTAAAGGACTCTGTCACTCCCCACTCTCGACCGTCGGTGGACTTACCTGCTCCAAGTCCCGTCCTGCTCCACATAGAGAGTACAGACCTGGGAACTAGCGTTCCTTTTAGCTTAGCGGTTTTAATAAACATCCTAAAACTTTGCTGCCTTGTCACTTCAGTGGTTCCTGCTCTGCTGTTAGTTTTACTCTCTGACATCTGTCTGCTGCAGGTTAGACACTGACTGCTATGTGCTCACAACCCCTACTTTAAAATATACACAAAAAATACCCTTTGGTCCAGTTATCTACATGTTTTGTGAGTAAGATTTAATTTCTTCACTGCAGGTTCCGTTCGTCAGTGTCCACATGAGGAGACACTTTACCCTTTTTTAGCTTCCATATTTGTTTAAGATACTGAGATTTTTTTCCATCAAATGTTTGGTGAATGTCTCAACGACTAAAGTTTCATGGCATATTTGAGTTTTGTCTGCATTGATTGCTCCTCGGCTTCATATGATATCATATCAAAGGTTTCCCAATCGAAGTTTGTTTTCCACTTGAAATGCAGCCTCTTTTGTGTTTGTGCACTTTGAAAACGCTTCTTTTTGAGAGCAGAAAAAAGGAGCCCTGGGATGACAGGCGTCATGTTAAAATGGCCAAGTAGCAAAAATGTCACCCAAAAAAGCAGACTCTGCATTACGTTTGATGGAGATCCGCCTTTTAACAAGTTCTTTTTAAAGATCTTTTCATTTCGTAAAGAGAAAGAGAGAGAAAGGGCAGAAGACAGCAGACAAAAGAGCCCAAACGCAGAGACTTCACTTCTCCCTTGAAGATGTTAAAATTAGTGTCTTAAAAAAAAAATCAAAGGCTCAACATTAAACGGTGAAAGATGCTTGAAATGTCGACACTGCAGTGTTTTAGAAAAAAAAGGACATAAGATGAGAGATACTTGCAGCAGACTTTGGTGTCACTTCAAAGCTGTGACTTTAAAAAAGTGGGCTAATAAAATCCTGATAGGAGAATCTTTACCGGGCTCTGTTGACCCCGTCTCGAGGTTCTGACGGTCCGACTGCACATCTCAGGACAATGCCTTCACCCCGGGAGGCGAGCCGTGGGCCGAGGGGTCTGCAGGGTGAGGGAGGTTTGACGTGTGACCCCGGAGGTCTCTCGCTCTGTGATGGCTTCCTTTTTTTTTTTTTTTTTTTTTTTTTTTTTTTT
>NC_051432.1:27504478-27510424 GCF_001649575.2 Kryptolebias marmoratus
TTTTTTTTTTTTTTTTTTTCTTTTCTTGTTATGCTTAGAAAAAGATGGCCGCCTTTGAACTCCGCAGCAGCTATAGGAACGGCTGGAGTTCCTCCACTTTAGCGCTCGGCTGTCAGCGTCTGACTGGGCTGTCGTGATGAGCCAGCATCATTAGAGGCGGCCGCACGCAGGACACACATTGACACATTTGCTGACACAGAGTACATAAACAAGGCCCCGTGGAAGAGCGTATGTGCGGGTGTGTTTATTTTCGGGGGGTAGGGTGGTCATTTTAATTGGCTTGGCCTACGAACTTACGGGCATCAAAGAGCCCGTGAGCAACAGAGGCCTGGTGCATTCGGACTAGAGAGAACTCACTTTTTCATGTTTCCGATTTAAGACTTTGCTAACAAAATAAAAGTTTCACATCTCTTGTTAACATCGAATCACGCTGAATCGGAGATAACTACTCGTGGCGGGAGAGTTAAACCTCGTAAGGTTCGCGGGAAAGTCGGCGCTGCGAAGGTGAAAGATCAAAGGTTAGCATCTGCAGCGTCGCACAATTATGACAACAAGATCAAGGAATTTATTTGAGAAAGAAGCGCTTTAATACTTGACATCTTCAGCCTTGTGTTCCCTCGCAAGCCTGCTGAATCTTTAAACCTTTCTCCTCCTTTAATTTTTTGTAAAGACTTTAATTTTCCAGTCTCTGGGACTTCAAAGAACTGATGCTTCGCGAGTCCACATCCCTGCGAGCGCTCCGAGAATCTTCCTTCTTTCATTCCAACGGCCCCTTCAGTAAATATGTGCAATCGCTCGTCTTTTCAAACAGATTCTTTTTTTTCCTGTGTATTTATTTTAAATGAATATTATTAGCTGGCCAGGCAAGAAAAGGTTCTTATGCTAATCCCCGGGAATCGCAGGCATTTCCATTTAATGCCTACTTACAGGCCATTCTTTAACGACTATTTGCCTCACAGTCTTAGCAAATGAGCTCTGCACCCCAGACTTCTCTGCGTTCATAATTTCATTATGAAAGCACCCCCCCTCCTCCACCCCCGCCTCCCTTTTTTTTTCTTTGATCCCAGAATGTGTTTTTGAATCTGCTGGTTGTGTATTCGAACATCAATGAAGCCACGGTTGCAAGTGCTTGCTTTCATTATTTTTCAAAGAGATAAAACGAAACAACAGAGGGATGGGAGGAGACGTGGAGGGTGAGGGGGTGTTCGGGGGGCACGATGGGAGGAAGTGAAAGAGGGTAGGTGACAGTCCGGGACGAGCCTCGCGTTACCGCAGGAACAATGTGTGTCAACAAGGAGTCACGTTCTTTTCAGGCCGCGTGTTCTGATGAAACACGCCTCTGACCTCCTTCCTTCTGCGTTTCTCCGAGTCAAGAGGCAGAAACATTTTCATCTTGTTATGCTGTCGATTACTTTAAAATCTGCCCTGTTAAGACAAGAGACGAGATAAAATCACTGCGTGTTTTCGGGACGGTGGAAATAAAACGACATGTCCAGGGTGTCCCCCGCCTCGTCTCTCACAGTGTCTGATGGACATCAGCACCACTGAATGTACCTGTACACCTGGTTAACTTTTGTAGTAAATCTGATTCAAGTTCGCTGCCACAACCAACTGATTTTAGAAAACACAACGACTGCTTAACTCATTATTACAGATATTGTGCTAAAATTTGCTGTAGTTGTAGCTGAGAGTCATTCACTCCACGCCCTGCAGTGGGAGACATCTTTACTGAAAACTTCAGCTTTAATTGTTAATGTCAGTCCTGTTTGTCTGTTTGCCAAATTCCCCTGGATGCAGCTGATTAACTTTCAAACTCAGTCCAATTTAAGATGGCTGCTACAGCTAATCTTTGTTAGTCAACATGCAAATGGCTGTAACGCAGTCAAGTGTTCAGATATTGACGTAAAACTTGGCGTGGTAGTAGCTGAGAGTCTTTCACAACACATACTCTGAGCTCCATATAATGGAGCTTTAGGCCTGATCCCCAGTCAGTTTCACTCCAATCAACAGAGGGGCCCATCAGTGAGTCAGACAAACAAGGACCCTAATGAGCCTCTATTGTTAGGAGAGCAAGAATAATCTGCAACCTATCCATCTTACATCACATCTCAGCTTTATAAGCTCAAATTTCTATTTCTGAATTGAGAAAGCTCCTCAGATGAGAAGCGAAACGTCTTTAACTACAGAATA
Source organism: Kryptolebias marmoratus (assembly GCF_001649575.2). NCBI lineage: Eukaryota > Metazoa > Chordata > Actinopteri > Cyprinodontiformes > Rivulidae > Kryptolebias > Kryptolebias marmoratus. The sequence continues at coordinate 27,506,669 of NC_051432.1, forward strand.
GAAGTCCAGTTGTTTTTGATTTTTAACTTTTTTAAAAAATTTTCTCTGAGCGTGACATTTCACAGGATTGTACAAGATTGAGTATGAGGTTATTTTCAAGGTTTATCTAAAACATTATCGTGTAGAAGCTGATCTTAGATTAAAACACCTTCCTTTATTTTTTTAACACGTTTTTATTCCCTCTGATTGACGGAACGATGTGGCTTTGATGACGAAGGTGAAGGACAAGCCTGTTAGATTTAAACAACAAACCAAAGTTCGTCCATTTCTGGCCTTGGCTGAAGGCTTTCTGCATTCTTTAAGTCCCCGTTTCCGTTTCAGTGTAGGTTGAATTCTTTATATTTAACCTCCAAACTGTTATTCCACACAATCAGCTGCATGTTTTGAAAGAATTGCAGTAAGTTTTGACCTTCACCTTGAATCCCGGTCCACCCATTGTGGCACCCAGTGCCGTGACTGCGGTGAGAAGGGATTGAAGCTTCCCACTAAGGTATAATGAGTGACGGGGCTTCTTTGATTCCTTGAAAGCTTTCATCTTCAGTCGAGGCCCCCACTGGTAGACTGCACTTTCTCTTTTCCTGATCTTCTTTGTCTCTTGCCTTGATGTCTGATGGTGAAGACGGAGGAAAAGATCTTTAATACGGTCCCCTTTCGATCAACACTCCTGTCTGTGCTGCTCACATGGTATGGAGCCCCTCTTCATGCATTCACCATTTCATAATTGGGATATCATCATGGAGCCACAGAAACAAATTTTGCCTGTTGTTGCTCTGTTAGAAAGTTAGCTTGGCAACGTTTTGCTCGTACTGCAGCTCAGAATCATTACTGCCTGTGCTCAGAACATCCCTCTGAGAGAGAGAGGGCTTTTGGAGAGCTTTAAGAGCACAGCAAGTCACTCGGAGGCAAAATAAATTGGCTCAAAAAAAATTCTCGCAAGATTTGCAGTGAAAAAGAAGAAAACTTGAAAGGAGAACGACAAAGATGGCATTTGTTTTTTCTGTACGCTCGCACCCTCAGTCTAGGGTTCTAATCTCTTATTGTTTCAGACCCAAACAGAGACAAAAGGCGTCACAGATCAAAACAAATGACTATCAAGCTATCAAACAAGCACCACCCTGCTATGATTCCAAACGCAGACTGCAGGGAGCGTCGGAGTCAGACGGGTCGCGTATTGTTTCCAGTCACTTTGATGCAAAACTTAAAACGCTGCGAAAAAATAAATCAAAATCAAACATCTACCATGAAAGAATGAAAGAAAAAAGGAGGAGAAAGAAGGCGTGATGTGAAACATGCTAACAGCCTTTGCGTATGTGCACTCGCCTTTGTTTCATTAGTGGTCCAGCTGATAACCTTTATTAGGCCTGATCTGGAATTAAACTCCAGGCCCAGCAGAGCTTTGAAGACGACTCGTTTCCTGTTTGTGCCATAAACGCAGGTTGTGGTGTGAAGATAAAGCACTTCTGAAGGATATTAGGACTTGAAAGTCCCTTGGATATTCTCTGGTACTTTTTTTTGATGTTGTTCTTTTGCTCTTTGGCTAAATTAGCATATCCCTTTCAAAGCCCCCCCTTGCACCCCCCCACCGATGAATGTAATCCTCCGCCACCATGCCTTCACTAAAAGTCAGAAATGATAGAAGTACATTGTGTTCTCCGCAGACACATCAAAGTACGATAACACGATTAGAGATGATGACTCGAGTTTGTTTTCTCCCCTCTTCCCTCCATCCTCCTCCTCCTCATCAGCCCATTTGCTCCTTCTTGTATTTTTGTCTCGTTCATTTTAGCACACATCACAGTCACCGTTCTACCAGTTGCGGTGAGGTGAGACAACCTTTGCCTCAGTTTGCTCGCTTTCATTCAGCCTCTCTCTGCAGAAACTCTTTCCTCTGTCTAATTTTAGTGCCGATCGGATCGTCTCTCTCTCTCTCTCTCTCTCTCTCTCTCTCTCTCTCTCGGAGTGTGACAGCTCCTTCTTATCCTTCCTTTTTTCAAATCCAGTCATGTTTGGTTGGGTGAAAGGGCAAATGTGCCACGCTACTGTAAATGAGTCTGTAAGTTAAACTGCGAGGCACATTCTCCGGCTCATCAAAACAAAAGACAGTGACAGCACCATTTGTGATCTATTATTTAGCCCCTTCAGTATTTGATCACCAGCATGTGCCGCAGCCATGATCATGCAGATTAAGCCCGTTTCTTGCAGCCTTTGCACTAAACACTTTTGCTCTTTTTGGCTTTGGGTTGTACATTTTTTGTGACTCTTGCAAGTGGAGTTATGACTCAGTGTGGCAATTCTTTTTATTTTGTATGTTACCAAAAAAACTGACAGACGCAGTGAGGAAATAAAACATTACCGGAGCAATTATTGCTGTGAAAAATGTTTGCAAGAATGATTAAACATTTAGCTTTATCTTTATGTGTTATGTTAAATGCCACATGCATCAGTAATGGTACATTTTTATCTGTCTGGCTATCATAATTTAATCAAAATTAACAACCATCTAAAAGTTATTGCACTTTACAGTAAATATGTTGATTTATTATTGTGTGTGTTTGTCTGTCTGTCAAAATATCTCATGTAAAACTGGACAGATTTTATTGAAATTCTCAAAACGAAATGATTAAATCAGTCAACTCGATTCAATATGGCCGCCACAGCTAATCAACCTTACAAACCCAAGAATGTCTACAAGTCAGTCAGTTTTATAGATAAATAAACTATCTTGAATCTTGATTGTGAAAGTGTGACGGCTTTTTTTCTTGTTGATAATAAATAAACAACTTAAGGAACGACATGAATGAATGCAGGTTTTCTTAATGCACAACAGAGCTACTAAAACACATGATGACATGATTTTAATAACTTTAATGTTCTTATGGCTTTCAGTTTGTTTGTCTGTGTTGTAAAAAATGTTCAAATATCAGATTGAGCCTTAATGTCAGCAGATACTTCATGTTGAATGACTCGGATTGATAATTAAAACAAAAAGTCTTGATCTGGATAACCCTAAATCAAACCCTTCACTCTGTTTTGCTCATACAGAGCTTCAAAAGAAGATATTATGTCTCGAGATCTTAATTATCAGCAGTCAGTATTTATTCATTTTCCTCTCAGGAAGGTTTAAAAAAATGAAAGCAGTAGTTCAGGTACTTTATTAGCCAGATTGTTCCTGAGAGGGCTGAAGGAACACACAGATCAGAGCTAATCTGATTTGATTCCAAACATGAACGCTGCTCCTTTTAACCTTAACCACTCAGCTGTGCGAGTGTTCCCTCAGCAGAGACAGAAACTCTGCGGGTAATTGGCGGAAGACCCCTTCATGAATAGAATTAGCATCATCTTTGTCCTCTCACCGGGAGTGTTGCCCTAATTATCCATCTGCATGTTGCAAGGGACACCGTGCACAACGCAGATCAGGACAATTGCATGGTGGCCCTCGTTCTTAGAGTTTGAGGGCGAAAAAAAAAAAATCAGAAAAAAAGCAAAGACTTTTGTTCGCCGAAATGAGGGCAAACTCTCGAATGCTAATTGAAGTCTGACTGCAGATGGGTCTCGTTAATTTTCCACCACCGGGTCACACCGTAACCCCTTGGCGGGGCCCCTATTTGTGTGTGTTTGTCTAAATGTGTGTGCAGTGAAAGTGTGTGTGCAGAGACAGTGTGTGTGCAGGGACAGTGTGTGTGCAGAGACAGTGTGTGTGCAGTGAAAGTGTGTGTGCAGTGAAAGTGTGTGTGCAGAGACAGTGTGTGTGCAGAG